>NC_090929.1:1172851586-1173154616 GCF_040938575.1 Ambystoma mexicanum
ACTTAGTGGTGGTGATGAATTCACTGGTCATTGTGGCATTGGTGTTTGTCAATGCCCATTTGGTGGATGGTCTATCAGATGTGCATATAAGTAACTTTTCCGTCGTGCGTACTCTTTAGGGACATACAAGTGACACAAGGTGACTGACTGCCTGCATCCTAGCTTACATAGTACAGACATTGGTGGATGTGTGATTTGTGAAAATAGTGACATGCTCGTGCATTTATTGTCATTCCTCTAGGCTTTGTTAAGGATTTCAATCAGGCGATACACTCTGTTCCCGGCCTAATGTACCGCAAAATGGAAAAGATTATTTAAGATATAGATTCAATTATTTGAAAGATGTACCACTCGTATAACACCCCTTATTTAAGAATACCCTGGGTCACGCTGGATCAGAAATCAGGCTGGTTTGTAAAAGGTATTATTTATTTACTTAGTTAAGATCCAAAACACAATATATATAAATTAATAGGTAAACAACAATCACCAATGGGGAGACAGAACACAGAATTATGTCTTTAATACACTGGGACTAAGTTATGAGCAAACAAATGCAGCACAGAAACTAATACTTTTGAGTTGGTTTCAGATCAGAAAGCACAATGGTTAAAAATTCCCCCTGCAACACTTTTCAACCACCCAATAGGCAATGAAAAGAGATGGAGAAGAGAGCAGGTCTTCAAGAATAGTACAGGTCAAACAATGTCTCACTTCCCTCTTTCCTCCTTACACAGAAAGAGAAAAACGAATTTGGCTTTTCAACTGTTAGTAAAGTGGCTGAGCAAGAACTCTAAATGTGTGGGAAAATGCTTAAATTGTTGTAAATTCCTGTGAGAGCCACTTTGAACAGTTGCACACTAACATAAGCAATGATTTAGTCAGCAGAAAACATTTGCAGTATTGAAATCCAAGTCAGAAGCAGTTTGAATCTATTTTACACGTGTACAAATTTCTCAAAATGAAAATTTGCGGCAAACTTTTCCTTGAGCGATATTCGTGATAATGGGAGAACCGCACTGTTTTGAAATGTTTTGGACGATAGATATGGATGTTAGCTACAAGTAGAAGTTGAAATTCCGTTTCTATCACAAAAACTGAGGGAGTTATAATGTTTTAGTAAAGGTTGTCTTTGTGAGATAGGCGCGAAAATGGAAAGAGGCTTTAGTTTTATATTCAGAAAATATTGGCTATGGACTAGAGCATCCAAGCTAAGCCACAAGGACAGCACAGGTAAGAGTCAGGAGTGATTCGTGCACACTGGATGCAGTATGTTAAAGTGTGTTTTTTTATTATTCATAAAGTAGACACATAGGGCCTTATCACGGTAACCCTTAAATGCGGCAGTAGCGCTATTAACGCCGCATTTAAGGGTTCACCAAATCACGTGTTTGGCAGATTTCCCCCCAGCTGTGAGCTGGGGGGAAATCTGCTGAAATTTCGCACTTTTACCACTGGCGGGAAATCCGTCGGCGGTAAGAGTGCGAAAATTCCCCATTGAGCCCAGTGGGGAATGGGGAATTCCCGGATGGGCTCAGTGGGGAAAGGGCAATACCCGTTCCGCCAAACCCGTGATCTGGCGCTATTAGCGCCGGGGGGTTTGGTGGTAGGGCTATTACCGGCGGCGCTAATAGCACCAGCGTTACCGCCCAACTCGTGATGAGGCCCAGTCTAGAAAGTGATCAGCCGACACGTGTTTTGAACCCGAAGGTTCTTTCTCAAGGCAGGTAAGGTAATAACGATCTTCGATTAGAGAAAGGAGGTTCAGTCATGAATAACCATGTGGCAGAACGATCAAGGGTTGCACTCATAGGATTTCATGGTTAATGCCAAAGTGGTTGCCAGGAATGCTGCGAAGCACTGAAGTGCTGATTGTGTCATGTTACAAAAACGTTATAGTAATGTACAGCCAATGAACAGAGCATCCTCTTGCCTCCAAAGAATGATCTGACCTTTTCCCCTACAACTACTTTTTTTTCTCTATTTTGTCTTATCTATCCTTTTCACAACAATACAGCAACACACAGATACTGGCGCTGAATACACTCCCCTGCCTTAAAATAATTCTAAGAAATTACGTTTGCAAGCAGATGCTGTTTTGCCTAATCATAAAATATGGCATGCTCAATTCAATCTCCAAATCCGTTCAAGGAAATCTTAGACATTTTACTGCAACTACTATTGTATCTTGCTACAACAAGATTGCACGCTCAGTTAGAGTGTATGCACTGTCCTGCTTCTAAAAAATGCTAAGAGTTTTATTTCTGAGCCACTGCTATGTTGCCTCATCTGACAATGGCTCACTGAGATAGAGCCTGTGAATCTAATGGGCCTCATTACAAATTTGGCAGTCATTTGGTGGTAAATACACCAAATTACGACTCAAACTTGTCATCCTTAACATTATTGGTTTTGAATAGTCACAAAAGATGTGCTTCCTATGTTAATGTTCACTTCTCCCTCAAATAAACTCTCTTAATTTTCGACATCCCCCTCAACTAAAGCGCAAGACTGATCCTAAAATCCAGCATGTATGCCCTATTGATACAATTTTCACACAGACAAACCAAAGAGTTTACCCAAAACATAGATTGTGTTTTGAAACACAATTCTACATTAATATCCAATATTCAGTTGTTTCGGAACATGGCTGAATACATTCAACCAGGCTTACAGTGGAGGGTCTAATACTAACATTGGGATAGGGCAGCACCTAGAAACGAAACCAATGAGGAAACTGCTTACAGAGGACTGTGACGCAAATCAACCAGTTCATAGGCACCATGTATTACCAATACAAAGTCATGAGTATGACATCCTCGTACATCATTTATGTTCCCAATTTGTTATGATTTTCCTCTCCTGATGTTATTTGCTCTCCATATCATTATATAGCTTGTTGGTTTCACAGTGCTCTTCCGTACCAAATGAAAGTGTTCACTATTGACGTTACACTCATGGTTACACATATACAAGAATATCTACAATCACCCATGCAACATGTAATTGAGAAATATTCATCCACCTGAAGGGGTGTCGGGGGGATCAAAGTGCACTAGAAACATCACCAGCAGCCAGTGGCGTAACACAAAATGTGGAGGCCCTCCTGGGAGACATACTGAGGGCCCCCCCAACTCGGCAACAAATCACGCGTCACACCACACTCGGAGCCGGCCTAGATTACCATGCTCGCGCAATACACTCAAACGTGCTCCTGAAGGGGTATGCCGCACACTGCACTAGGAGAAAGATATAAATATGTGTTTTAATGAAATATACAGCACACTTTCTGAGAAAAATTGGCTAAAAAGCCATAGTGTTTGCAATTGTTTTGTTGGGTAACACCAATCCAATATATGCCAGTCACCAACAATGCGCAGGAACATGAATGCTTTTCTATTAAAAATGCCATGCCACAATGAAAACATGTCCAACTGACTGCACAATGTAGACCAGTGTAGACATTTAATAACACTACAGTGTAGCATGCCAGGAAACATTTAGACATACCTAGACTGGTTGCATGAAAATGCCAGTCAAAGCAATAACACTCATCAAGAAGTGAGCACAAATTCAAGCCTGCATCTCTGAGGCCTCTAACAACACAGCCAAACTCTTTAAAATCTGCAAGGAACTGGCCAATCCTGTTGCAGTCTCTACCTCTCCTGTTCCCTTTAACAGGCTCTCTGTATGGCTTTGGCGTCTCGCTTCTCCACTAAAACTCAGGACATCCTGTCCTCTAGCTCCTCTTACTCTTCCTCTCTCGCCCCCCCTTTGGCCATCTCTCCCTCTCCCCCTCCTTTCTCCTCTGTCTCTCTGATAACACTTGACAATGTTTCTTGACAGGTCCAATCTATGAAAGTGTCTTCGACACAGGTGCTCGACCGCTCCTCCAGAACCATCAAGGACCATATTGACACCCTTGCTCCAGCCGTGTCCGTTTTCTGTAATCACTCTTTGGCCACTGAAAATGTCTCCTCTCCAAAACTCTTGGAAAAGCTAGCCATCTCCCAGCTTACTCTCCATACTGAATCTGTTGGTTGTCTCCATGACCATCAGTCTGCCTTCAGAGCTGTCAGAGGGACGGAAACTGCTCTCTTGAACACCTGTCAATATCTAGTCTCTGCCCTTGATTCCAGCATTCCTTCTGTCCTCATGCTCCTTGAACTTTCCTCTGCTATTGACAGGGTCAAACACGGCATCCTGATCAATCAACTCTGTGCGACCCTGGGCATCACGGATCAGGCCCTGGAGTGGCTGACCTCCTTCCTCTTGGACCACTCCTCCCAGGTCCAACTTGGTCCATTTCTCTCTGCCAACTCTCCTTCTACCTGTGGCATTCCCCAGGGCTCTATTCTCTCACCCTGGTTTTTCAATCTCTAATTGGCCCCTTTAGCCCACCTGATCTCTATCTTCTCCTCTAACTTTCAGTGTTATGCGGATGATACTCAGCTTTCCTTCAGGCTCCACTTAGCCCACTCTCATCTCTTGCTCATTCATGACTGTCTATCCATGATTCAGAATTGGTGCGCCTCCAACAATCTCTGCCTTATTGCCAGTAAGAAGGAGATCCTTCTCATTGGGACATCTGCCACTCCGTTCCCACTCTCACTCTGGCCACCCACCTCAGGCCCTCCTCCTTTGCCTTCCTGCAAGGCAAAAAACCTTGGTGTCATCTTCAACTCCACTCTTTCTTTCTCTCCTCACATCTCGGATGTCGCCAAGAAGTCCCACTACCAGCTGCACCTCCTCAAAGGGACTCTTCCCTTTCTCACTTCCCCCAGAACCTAGTTCACTGTCTCCAGAGCTCTGGTTCTCTCTAGGCTGGACTACTGCAACAGCCTCTTTCTCAATCTGCCTTCCTCTACTCTCCACCCTCTGCAACTTATCGAAAACAGGACCATGAAGGGACCATATCTCTCCAACCATGAAATCTCTCCACTGGCTCCTGGTGACTGCAAGGATAAAGTTCAAGACACTTTTCACAAGGCTTTCTGGGGCTGGGACCCCCACTAAATCCAACACTCTCTTCCATAATACCTTCCTTCTCAAGCCCTAAGGGTTAGATGCTTCTCTAGGCAGAGAGTGGGGGTAGTTATCTCTCCTCTGCAGGTTCCTCCCTGTGGAATGGCCTCCCTGCCCCTCTCAAACTTGAGCCAGACCACCTGAAGTTCCAGAAGCAGCTCAAATTGTTCCTGTTCACCTCTGCTTTCTTTCTCTCTCTCCCTCCCCTACTGACCTACCTGACCTACCTGTCTTCTGTACCAACTGGTTGCTTAGCTACCCTCAGTCTCACTGAGTCCAGGCTCTTTCTTGATCAGTCACCCTTGCACTGCCTCCGGGCCTACCAGACACTAAGGGGCTGTAACTGTAACCCTACAGTCCCTTGTTCTCCTTGCACTACCCAGTGCCGCACTGCCCTGGCTGTACTTAGTCAGAGCATTGCTGCCTTCTTTTCCCCTTCCATCTCCTTTGCACTTCCCCCTCCCTTTCCCCTTGCATTTCTTTTACTCGCACTTGCACGATCTGAATGACACAAGGCCTATTAAGATTGTTTGTATTGTCCTCCCTCTGTTTTACCACCCTTGTCACTTGTGTACAGGTGCGTTATATATGACTTATCATATCATATAATTTGATCGCAGATGCCCAGAAAAATATGCAATGCCGCAGTAAGAAACATCTACACTGGCAGAACCCAAATGTCAGTCTATCCAGGTAATTTCACTTAGCAGGACTGCTTTATCAGAAATGCCCAGTTAAAAAAAATGAATACCAAACTGAGAATTACAAGGATGGCTGCACCAAAATGCCTCTCTAGACACTAATACCACTTATCATGCCTGTTTAGCTTGACATGGACAACCGTTATGATTTATTGCACAATCCCACCCCCCCCACACATCCTCTCTCCCTCCCACCTCCTACCCCAACCTCCAAAATCAGCTCCTTGGCCCAGAATTACCTCCACACACCTCTTCCTTGTCCCAGTGCTTACGTATGAGGCTCCTTGTGACATATGTAAGTACTGGGATGAGGAAGAGTGGAACTAGAAGTAATGAAGATTAAAGGTAGCTAAGTCAGGCATTATCCACATGTACCTCTACCTCATCCAGTACTTTTGTATGAGGCAGAGCGCCTCATACACAAGTACTGCCTCATACACAAGTACGGGGACGACAAAGAATAGGGCTAGAAGTAATGAAGATTACCAATAAGTTATCAAGGCATTAAACACACCTAGTGGTGCAACACCATTGAGCTGGGCTTCAGCACTCCCCCACTCCGCTGAAATTGTGGGATATGTTGATTTGACCTGCCTAACCTACAGAGCAGTTGTCGGACAGAAAAGGACACAGATGTTAAACGGCACCTGCGTTTCGCTGTTAACCCGGCCCAGCAATTACTAATGTACAGCATGTCACTGTTACTACCTGCATTAAAATGCCAAATATTTTAGACAATTTAAATCATGATGTGGGTTTAGTATTTGCATGCCAGGGGAGTGATTGGAAGGGTAGAGAGAGAACAGGAGACTGTTCATTCACCCAGCAGTGCATAAGTGGGTGCTTTCAGATGTAAAGGAGAGGGTTAACTGCTTGTAACATTGAAGCTGCACTAGAATAGTCTTATTAAAATGCGTGAAGAAGTTAGATGCCCCCACACAAATAAATTTGCGCCTCCCACACTGGACGTGAAGTTAGTGTCTCTCCCAACATTTGAAGGGTTAGCCCCCCGAAATGTAGGTTTTGTTGCTCCCCTGAAAACAAGGACACACACCACTTAACATATATACACAGGCACACCCAGCCATCCATACATTTAAGTGTCCACTCCTTCATGATACAGGCACACCCAGGCAGCCACCTGTACATCTAAGTGTACAACCTTTCATCATACAGGCACACAAATCTAGGCATCCACCCATACATTTAAGTGTGCACCGTTTCCCCGTAGATGCACACACGCACAACTAGCCACTCATAAATTTGTGTGCACCCTTTCACCATACACTCACACACGCACATGTCATGGTGTTGCGGTGAGCCATAATAAAGTGTTTCTTTTTGAAGTACCTCTGACTTCATAAACACATTATTTCCGTTAAGAACCGAACCATAGCGAAATAATTTATTTATGAAGGCAGAGTAACTTCAAAAATAAATTATTTATTTTTGAAGTGATAGGGCTCCCCCAGTCCCATGACATGGAGGCCTCCAGCCTAGGGTCTTCATGTCATTACAGTGGGGGGATCTAGCCCCGGGACTTCAAAAAAGAAAGTTTATTTTTGTATTTACTCTGTCTTCACAGAGAAATTATTTCTGTTACAGAAATGCAAATCAAATGGGGGTCTGGGAACAGTGAGCAAGGGGTCCACGTTTTAGGGTGAGACCAGAGGAATCCAGACGTGGACCCCTTGCTCACTGTTCCCAGAGAGGCACAGCTCCACCTCACTGATGATGCCCAACAAGGCTGAAATACGTGTATGGGGTTGCTGTTGGTAATTTGTTCAGAGGAGAATTGCCTAGCATTTCGGTGCTGGAGTGCCCCTGGGCAGGACAAAGACTGATATGCAGGGATGTTTCTTCTCTGTGAAAGGGACAGTGAGCTAAAGACTTGGTTGAGACTCTCCCAGGTCAGTGGGCTGTGTCTGTGCTGGTAGAGAGACTCCCAGAACTCCCTTTGTTCTGTTACAGAAATGATTTCTTTATTAATGCAGAGTGAATTCAAAATTGAGCAAATTCAACCAGATTTCCCACTGCCACCCAACTCGTAATCGAGCCTTGAATAGAGTCAATGGCCACAGCAAGTACAACTAATAATGCACATTTTTATGACCTACATAGCATAATAAAAAATACACATTTATTGTGCAATCATTATACTACAATTAGAGAGTATCCTCAAACAGAAACCCATGACGATTATTATACAGGTTTTCTATACATATCATTGGGAAGACCAATGGTTCCCTAGGAGGTTTATTCTTCAAAAATGAATATGAAAAAGTGAGAAGACAGTATCGTCCTATTGACTCTGACAGAAAAAAAGTGGTTGATTGGTGAGCAGTTGTCGGAAACATTATCTTCACAATACTAGCACAAAGGGTGCCATATCTGTTCCTGGTCAGGGCCTATAAAGAGTGGATATTTTTCCCATGTCCCTGCTGTGACAGAAAGAAAAAAAAAGATGCAATCTGAAAGTCCCAATGGAAAGAAGGTAGTGTAGCAGCTGGGGTGGACCATAGTAAGGTAAGAGTTGAACTATCCATCAGAGATGTCAAACCGAACACCCAGAACGTAAAGGACAGCCTGTGTGGTCTTCTAGGTAAAGACACTGATCACAGGTTCTGATGAAAAAAACGGCAAATAATTTTCAAAACGTTGAAGGCACTGTTACATTCTAATTGACTCTGCCCTTTATACATTAATTTGCCTGTGCAATTTCAAGATGATCATTTAAATCGAACCCCAAATGACAATATGCGTATTCCTTCGAAAGATATACCACCTAGGTGGCAAGTAAACTAAGAGTGCTTCTTTTTCAGCCTAATGCACACTATCTTAGATTTAATTCTATTTTAAGTGTTGTCGCAAAATTGTTTACAGCGTCAAAACTCCTTTGAAGCCCTATATCATTGTAGTCCAATAACACTGTATTTTCCACATTAGCCACATAGCTAATATGTTGATTACCGAGTTTAGCTGGAAAGCTATTTTACGTCTCTAAAAGCTTTTCCAACATAGGATACATAAGTAATCGATAGCAGGGGCACAGGCAATCAACCCTGTTTCAAACCCTATTTACACATATAACTTTATTGCAGGTCTGGCTACCTAGCCACTCTAATTTTAACATGTGTCAGCATAGAGCAATGCAAATACATTTAATAGCCAGGTATTAATTAATACGCCAATTACTCCATTTTCTCCATAGCAATTGCTGATTGCCCAGATCAAAAGGTGCCTTAAATCACATAAATGCAACATATGTTGGAGAATTGTCGGCACCTATGGCGCTTGTTGCCCACATGATTGTTAAAAATCAATATCCCTTGTGGACATAGCAGCCCTACAGCACGTTTGTTCCATCAGAAGGATCTTATTTCTATAAACCCAACTGTTTAAGTTATATTGCAAAAGATTCAGCTTGTGCCATCAAAAGGGAGTATCACATAGTTTGCACAGTTGTCTCTGTCATCTTTTTTTATGAATATGAATGGGAAAGGTTAATGTCAGGAGGAGGGCACCTCATTTAAATCAATAATCTTACAATGCATACATAGCGAATAAAAGCATTGCCCAAAAATCACGAACTGGAGGGTCTGGGGGGTTTTCTATTTACAATTGTTGTTTTGCTATTATCTGATATAATTAATATTTGTACATGTTCGAACAAAGGCTTTTGCAGGTGCCATATCTACCACCCCACATAGCCCTTCAACATCCGGGATACATATAGCTTTCCCATCCTGTGCATGGAACAGGATTGGGATTCTCTAAGTGTAAATCCTTACACGGATACTAATGACCAAAACAACTTGGGCTTGATTAACAAAAGCGTTTCATAACGGTGCAATCCCATTGCAAAATGCTTTGTAAATCAGGTCCTGAAGCTTGGTCAAACACGATTTGAAATAGCGTTACCTTTCTGGGTTTATAGTGGTTGTTGCTTGAAGCACTTAAAATCATTTTTAAAAAACAATGTACTCAGTTTCAGCGCTCTAATGTTTACAGTTATATCTAATGATGTTTTCTCCATTAGGAAACATTTTGCCTGCCTTAGCTGCCTCTTTTGCCTAAACATATCTTTATCAAAGGGGCGCTCGTGTTAATAACTAGTACAACACCCTTTCTTTCCTTTTGCATTCTTACTGCTCAGATGATGGAAAAGTACACATGTTCCCTATCCTGTCTACTTTTTCAGATCCCAAAATGACCATTCTCCCCAACTAAAAGTACTCTACTTGGGTGACCCCAGTTTTCTGCTGTTCATCCACACCTATAAATACTAAGATAGTAAGCATTGTTTCACTTGATTGTCCATTATTAAGATCTGCAAACTGAATAACTCTTCCCAGAGTAGATCAACTACAGTTAAACATAATGTGACTTAAGGATCACTGCACGACCAGCGGCCCACATCACTCAAAAGACCAACCCAACATATTTTAATAGGTACTCCATAGGACCAAACATTACCACCTGTCGAATAAACACCACAATTGTTCCATTGTATAATGACATGTAAAATTCAGCATCTTCTAGCTTATCCATTTCAAAACCTGCTTCCCCAGACCTTGCACCATAGAGCATTGTAATTACTCTTGAATTAAATGTCTTAGCAATCTGTAAATTATAGATGTACAGAAAGCCATTTTTTCAAACAGTTTCATGAAATCAGACTGCTCCTTAAATAAATAAAGCTCCCAGAAAAGTGTAATCAAAATGTCTTTCAGTCATGCATAGCTAACGCTTAGGGCTTCATTACAAGGTTAGCGTTGCAGGATAAAAGTGGAGGTACTTTCATTACTGCCACTTTTCCCTCACTGGAAAAGTATCAATGTTGGCAGATTTACCACTGGTGATAAAACTGCATGGTAAATCTGCCAATTTTGGGAGAAAATGTAGAGGAATCACCAGCAGTGTCTTGCCGGATGTAAATCCTCCACTTTCCCTCCACAAATAGGTGGATTTACTGCATGGTAATTCCACTGGTGGTAAATCCACAAATAATCCCCATGTAGTCCAATGTGCACCAACAATGGGGAATTACCACCACTTGTTATCCTGTGGTAACTCCATGGTAACAAGTGGCAGTAACAGTACGTGATCAAAAAATAATCATAGGTGCCCCTCTACAAGAACAAAAATGACTAATTGACCTGTTCCTTGGGAAGGTACCCACTTTCAACCATGTTGGGCCTCATTAGTGAGGTGGAGCTGTGCCTCTTTGAACACAGTGAGCAAGGGGTCCACATCTGGATGACCTGAGGAACTTTAGGGGGACTAAACCTAAGTCACTTAAACAATCAAAAAAATAGTCATGGGGGCCAGTATGTAAGAACGAACATGGATAAATGACCTGTTTTTTGGGAAGGTACCCACTCGACACTCCGCAGCCACACTTGAGCTCACTGTACCTTTCACAGAAGGGAAATAACCATTTGCATATCAGTCTTTGTCCCACCCACATGGGCAGTACAGCAGCAAAATGCTATCACAATCCTTTTCTGGACAAGAGTAACAACAGCAACCCCAGACACATGTTTCAACCTTGTTGGGCCTCATCAGTGAGGTTTAACAGTAAGTGAGTTTGCTGGTAATTTGGCAGATTTGCAGCAGAGTACCACCAAACTCGTATTGAGGTCCTTCAATTAGAGTTTTATGGTTTACATTTTAGGAACACCACACTTAGCGACTTATTGTAAGTATGGTGTTGCAGCAAAAAAGTGACAGTAATTCCATTACTTCCACTTTTACTGCACTGTCAAATTATAATTTTGGCAGATTCACTATTGTCGGAATTAACATGTGATAAATGCGCTTATTTGTGTAGGCAAGGTGGCAGATTAACCTCCCACTTTTTGCTCGAGGTAAATCCGCCACTTTCCTCTAAAAAATTGTCGGATTTACTGCACTGTAAATCCACCAGGGAAAAATCTGCCAAAAATCCCCATGGAGTCCTACGGACTCGAAAAATGGGTAGTTTCCACCATTTGGACTCCCGTGCTAACCGCATGGGACCAAGTGGTAGTAACTGTATTTGAATTTGGCCGTCATTCTGCAGAATTACTGCCAAATGACAGCCCCATTCAGAACGGGGCCCTAATATTTAGTGTGCAACCCATTTCTTGTTTTGATGCTCATTCTCTAACATTATTATGATCCAGTACTTCTGAAGACTAGATTGGTCCCAAACGAAGTTTTAACTTATACATAAGTCCCTTGGCCACATGGGGCTCATTTTTAAATGCGTGCAAGGCACATGGTAAGCTCTGCATACACCATCATGTAGCTCTCTATGCATCTCTATGTAGGATTTTAATCAATAACAGGACACGGAGTAAAACAGGCATGTAAATTCATGCTCTCTCGGATTCCTGTGCCTTTTTTAGTCCCAAACATTAAAAAAGCCATAAGGTCGACTCCCATCACAAAGAATCTCTACACATGATGTCTGTCCCTCCACCAACATCAAAATTAAATATGGGTGGAGCCATTAGGCTCTGTTCCTCGTGTGGAATGTATGCTCCGTATGCTCAGCTCCCTCCTGGCAATCAAACCAAATTGCTACAGATTTGAAAATAGTCTGAGAGCTTTCCTACACTAGTTCTTTTTTTTCTTTTTCAAATTATTATCAATGTCTTTTTTGCCTATCTTAAAATAAGATTAGAAAAGTGAAGCACCAGCGATATATCAGGTCCTCATATTGTCTTGGATACTTCACTGCGATCCCCAGAAAGGAGTAGTCTGGTAATAGCCAACTGTGTAATAGTGTTTATTTTGAACCTTCATCCAAGTGTGGGACACCTCTGTATTAAGTCATTCATCAAGCTCGTGCAAGGTGCATACTTAATTACAGAGGATCACACCATGGGAAGAAAACAAAACACACTCTTAATTGTGTCCCTTTTTTCAACACATTAGGAAAGCGTTGGTTTCTTATGTGAACCCCGTAGACACTTTACCAGTATCCACTGCATATATGCAATGCCCTTCTTGGAATGCACCAAACACATACAATCACTTTGTAAGTATATTCATCTTCCTGGTATTATATTTACCCACAACGTGGCATTGCCTATTATCCACCTGCCAAATTAATCCTTCTGTCTGTTCAGAATATGTGTGATGGTACAGGCATGTGAAAGCTACCCTTGCAGTGACATATTTCCTTGCCGCATCTCATTGCAGATCACGCAATTCAAAGGTGTACATGAGGGCAAAGAGAAAATGGTAAGCCACTTACTGTCACGTGCATAACAGTGCTCTAATGTGTAAGGTATTTATACATGAGTGGACATGTGTGGTGCTGCGTTGTCATACTGTCCATTGAAATGAATCCCACTCACACATTTGCACCGGCTTTCAAACTGGATAATTTTCAATAGGACATGGCTAACTCTCCCTCTCAAACTAACAGGCAATCTGATTATCCTGAATCACAAAAATGCATATTTTTATCTGTTCAAGTGGAGGAAACAGAATGCATTATACCAAACCTTACCACCATCACAGACATTGAAATGCAAGCCTGGGCTCTGAGTTAAGCTGTAAATCTCCATAAAGCATGCAAAGCATTCGGATGGCCGGTCATCATTCTCATTCCGTATTCCTTGACACATTTCATTATAAAAGTGCAAAGGAAAAAGCTGCATATCATAGCACCAATTTTCCTTTTACAAAGAGTACCAGATGTCCTTATCTGTCAGGCAGAAAATTGAGCTGTAACTACACTGTTGAACTATTGCTCATCTTCTTTTCAAAACGTTTGAAAGTATAGCATCTCATGAATTTCTTGGGACTGATCCTTCTGTCAGATGTAATTGTTTTAGTAGTGACTTAATAGCAACATTCATGACATGTTTGAAATTAGTCATTGCAACACAACGTATATCTATTTTTTATTTCATTGTTGTTCAAATGCTCTGTTATTTAGTGTTTATAATTGGATTTCAGTGACTTTTTGTTCTAATTTATGTATAGACCAACAATAATGTTCACTGCCCCCATTCTTCTTCTTTACTCAGACAGTTTCACGATAGCCGATTGCCCCCAATCCTTGAAGAAAATGTGTTTCATGTGCACTGGCATTTCTTTCTTTTTTTTGCTAAATGTGGGTGCATTTTGAACCTTTGGCAGTTGTGCCAATTTTATACTTGCACAGTAGTCATCTCTGGAGAATTCTGTGAAAAATATATATTTATTTTCTTGATACCATTTTGTAGTTTGTGATATTAGGTGGCACTTAAAGCGCTGCCTTTAAGCCAAAATTATTGTCATTAAAATAAGAGAATTAACATAAGAGCTTCAAATATGGGCTTTGAATGAGGATCTGTAATGCTTTTCCAATGCAGATGATATTTGAGGAGGGACACACCTTTGTCCAGTTATTGCTAATCCCACCCATTACTGCCCATCTCAGAACTCTTTGAGCTGAGAGCTCTTCCATTGAGGCAGACATCTAGGATGACTGTGTCTAAGGAACCTCTCTGGAAACAAGGTAAAACTAGCGGCCATCTTTAAATAGGAAATATGCCATGTATCTTCCAAATTAAATGATACATCGAATCATGTGAGCATAATCCCGTTGAAAATAGCTAAAGTAATTTGCAATACTTTCAACAGCAGTAAATATATCTGCCCTTTGTGAGTTCATTTTCTTGTTTTTTTTAAATACCGCCAGGACTGTTGCTCGTATTTTTTAAATCAGTTTTAATATGTATCAAAGTCTTACAACACAAAATCAGCAATGTTGAGATGCATGCCATGTGCTCGAACCTTTGCTGGCTCAATGATGGTCTCAGTTAGCTGAGAAGGGTCATGCAGATGCTTGCCCCGCATGGTCCTGCAATTTGACTGGTTGTGCTCGGCTTCACACATACATTGTCTGGCTCACCCCACCTCTATTTTGTGCCATCAATGCATTCCCTTACCATTGTTTTCCTTCCCTGCTGCTTTTAAACCAACTGTAAAGTGTTCAAATAAGAAACCTGCAATAAGACATGAAACCCCACAGTACTCATGTCAGTGAGGATCTCAGGGTACCTGAGATCCTCTCCGATGTGAGCTCTGTCCTCTGTGTCCTCTGTGTGTTTGCTGGATTTTGCTCGCATTCAGGATTTCTAGCTCCCCTAGAAATCCAAAGTGTGAGCAAAGTCCTGCAAACACATAGAGGACATAGCTCACGTGAAATTCCATTGTTCACAGTACCTTAGGCCAGCACAGTTGCTACCAACCGAACTTCACCATACTGGGAGTTTTACACCTCTAGCTAGAAGAGGACACCCCCTTGACACCAGTGATAAAGTGACTCTGCATGAACCTCAGCATGCTACACCTCAAACAACTGGTCAAAGAACTCACTTGCACCGTAGACTGATTTTTAGGTGAATTTCCCCACATTTTCCTGCCCAGTCCCCTCATTCATGCGAGACCAACTCTCCAACCTGTTCATCATTTCTAACGAAATCATGATTGCTTGCAGAATCTTCTGAGGATCTGCTAATGATAATCAGAACCAGGAAACAGCTCTGACTAGGCAACATCCTGGAAAAACCTAATGCATCCAAACACCTACTGAAAGCTTGATGAAAATATTGTAGAAGCAACTTAATGACATTCACAACTGGATAACTTACATCCTTGGCAAATGAGCCCACACAAACCTTTGAATCTCTCCCAGGGATAACAGCCATCAATTGGTTTATCCCCAACTTAATTTTCTCAAAAAGAAAAACAATGTTTTCAGGAAATTTGTAGAGCAAACCATCTCTCAAAAGACAAATTAGCGTGCCATTGACATCATCACTTCTGCATAGTAAAAACAATCAAGGCAACAAAAAAACACTAAGCCCTTTGCCTAGAGCCAGCACATCAGGGCCAGAATAAAATCTTGCAAAAATAAGAGTACACAAATGCGAACCCCCTACCACCTGCAACTCAGCACTAGACTCTGTGACTCCTTGGTTACAGGTTATTGAGATTTAAGAAAGCCGACTGGTCAGCAACACGTCTCCTCCACCGGTCCAAACAAGTGATGCAGCACTAGCAATACCATCACACCCAATGTTACCAGTGTTTCATCCCTTCTCCACCCGGAACTTCCTCACCACATTCAAATATAGTTGTCGAGCAGGCTCACTAGAAGACTCATGACTCCCATTTATACTATGGCGACAAAGCAACTACTAAAGAACACCAACTAGTTCCTTCAGTCCTTGTACTTCGCAGGGCATCAACTAAACAAGGAATTGTTCTGAAGGGATTCAAAATTGCATTTACCAAACCTCTACCCAAACACTCACATGGCTGACAACAGTTATCCAGCAAACTACCAATGAATCTCCAACTCACAGGACACCACCAAACTGCTTGAAAAATGTATCTACCAACAGCTACGAGAATACACTGAAGACAATAGTGGTAACCAGATATCAAAATGTGGATTCAAGCCAACAAGAGGAACAGAATCTATGCTGTGCTCGATAAAGGACATCAAAAGAACAATGCAGATGCCAATTCAACTAGTGCACTCATCCTGACAGACATATCTACTAACTTTGAGACAATGAGTGATAAGGTCCTGATAAAATGACTAAAAGACAGTGAACTAAAAGGAACCTCTCTGAACTGGAGCACCATATTCCTTGACACAAAGACTGAAACAGCACACATGGCTCCTTTCAAGTCAAATACCTGCAACCTATAATGTGCAGTACCCCAAGGATCCAGCCTCTTGCCTTTATTATTCAACAATTCCATGACCGGTCTACGAGTACTTATTAACTGATCATGACTCACATGTTCCATCTATGCTGATGACACCAACATTATCTACAAGCTCACTAGTGACTCTACAACAAATTTGCTGAATATCGGCATATGAATTGCACACTTAGACTCCTGGATGACTACACATAGAAACTCAAACCTAGCAAGATCAGACTTGTGATTGTCAGGACCACACCACCAGATCCTATACCTATCTATTGGCCCAAAGAAACAGGAAACTGCCTTCTTCCAACAAAAACTCATACTCCTGTTGGTCAGTGATCTTACAGAGGAACATACACTTAATAACTGTTTCTCCATGTAACCTGGGTAACGTCCCCTCCCCCAGATTCAAAGCAGGAATTTGTATCAAAAGTTCACAATTAGGAAAGTTACATTCTACAACAAAGTTCTGGTGATAATGTTCTTCGTGCTCCAGATGTCGCTCACTTGGACTTTACAAGAGTTCAAAGGAAAATACAACTCTTTGTTTCTCCACTTGTACCAACAAGTTCAACACAACTTCTTCTTAGGAAACAGAAGCACTACCACACTTCATCTTTAGCAACAGAAATGTTTTGTCAGGATGATTTCTGAAGATGAGGTGGTGGTTTTAGCCACTTCTGTTTTTTCACCATCTTTGACCACAACACAGTACTTCAAAAACTTCTACCTGGTCCACTCACCTGCATGGCCTAAAACTACAATGTCCCTTAACCTGGTATACTTGCCTGTCAGGACTAAGGGCTTCTAACAAAACTACAAGTACTTCTGTAGTAAAGTCCCCTTTAAACAACTTAGCAAAGTCTTTTGACTGTCAACAACATCAGCAATGAATATTTCTTCTGAAATAAAATGTGACACATTGATGCTGTTTATGTCACATGCAAAGCAGATTATGCTCCTCTTTTCCTGAATGCTTTCTGTAAGGAGGGCAGCTTTTCTGCCACTCTTGCTTTCCCATTCTTATATCAACCAACTGCTGAACATGGCTTTTTATCACACTTGCTCTTTTTTGGCTTAGACAATGCTTGTTTGGGTATCTATAAAATATTGCCTCTTCTTCTCTTGGACAATCGAGGTGGGGTTAAGACTGATTTGCTTCTTAATTGTCCCCTCTTGGCTTTGGCTAAGGGTGGTGTGTGTTAACTGATGTTGGAATTGCCCTCTTTAAGTTTTGGGAATGACTTTGCACAATTTGTAATTACAATTATAACCTCCTTGCCTGTTCCCAAAGTTCTCATTTTGCCTCTTTAGCTGCTTGGTATCAGACTGATATGTTTTAGTCTGCCACTTTAGTCCTCTCTTCACATAGTTTGTTATTCAATATTTCCAATATTGGCCAGCTGGCGATTACAGAGCATTCTGGGGTCACAAAATGCTATTGAACACTTTGGGTGCTGCATACGTGCTCGCTTGCTCTGCTGCCACTGCCACTTCTACTTCCTCTGCTTCGCGCTGCACAGTTAGCTGCTTCTTTCTACCTCCCGTGGCACACGCCGGTCAGGAGAGGAGGTCCTCTCTCCACGACCACTCCAGTGCTTGCCTGCCACCGGAGTACAAGTTACCTTGGGGAAAGCTTTTCATATTCACCCTTCCCACTGCGTAGCCTCTGCACACAAGGCCGCAATGGGTAAGGCTTACTGCAACAATGCTTTGTGCCGCACAGCCTCTGCATACATCATTAAGGGTAGAGACCCCCACAAAACTGGCATCTGCTTCACAAACAGTGGTGGCTCCGGCGTCTCTGCTTCCCTTCAACTTCTTAGCCTAATGTCTTCTCTTTGTGATCTCCCACAGAACACCACCCCCAGGGTCAGAATGAGGAAGCAAATGCCTTTCCCTGGCCACATGGGTAGGGGCCCAGGCTAGGTTTTCTGGGGGAATCCACTCTGATTCATCACATAGTACCAGCATCCCTGGACTTCAAGGCCCTGATTTCCCCACTCAACGTGCTCTTCAGGTCAGCAACATCTTGTTCAAATCTATATAGATGGTCATTCTGCTGACCTTTGGATCTTACCCACTGGGAATTCAGAGACTTTTTCAATACATAATCACCACTATCAATGCTATCTTACTAATGGGACCTGTTCACACCATCCATCTTCATTTTCTACAACCTTACAAGCTCGGTACCCTCACTAATATTTTCACAGTGTCTAATTTATGGTTCATCTTTGGTAAGGCCTTATCATTTATCCCACAAACAAGCACTGGGACAAAACCAGACCGCTGCCACCTGGCAAGATAGAGAGAATCCCCACCTTCCTTACAGATTTCCCAAATGATTGCTGTGGTACTCGCAGCACTCATTTTTGAATGTGACTTCGTTCTGTGCAGAATACCCATCTTAAAGCATACACACTTTGCAATTAGTCCAGAACTATGCTGCCTGACCTATATTTCATCTAATAATATCTCATCATGTCACTGGAATTCACTCAATGATCAACTGGAAAGCAAAACATTGGGCCTCATTACACGGTAGGAGGTAACCATGCCGCTATTAGCGGCATGGCTACTCCCTTACCGCATACCGGGTCCGGGTAGGCGGTATGTGGACTTACTGGGTCATTCCGACCCTGGAGGACCCGGTAAGTCCCCATTCCAAATACCGATCCCCATTCCCATTTGAACCCCCAATGGGAACGGGGAAGGAGCTAATAACGGTACCGCAATTTGCAGTACCGTTTTAGCTCTGAAGTCCCTCAGCGGGTCTCGTCCTTAACACCTGGTCAGACCAATACAAAATGTATTTGTTTGTGATCATGTTAACAGTAGCATTCAAAATGATTCCTTGCACAATAGGTACTGGCCTGTGTGAGTCCCCACCCTGAACATTTCCAGAGACATTGCGAAATGCGGAATGGTTGACGTACTTCCTTTTACCTGTGTTCATTCCCCAGTTGATTTAGCAAGTGATTAAAAAAACATCATTCTACATTTGCACAGTGTCTCCTCCTTGTGCTGTATGTTGTGGAGCCCCATCCCCAACACGTGGATGGAAATGGCCCTTTTATCTTAAAATGTGCTTCCATACACGAAGCCAGCAAGTACTTCATTTTGACCATTAAATGTAATTACCTGTGTATAACCACACAGGTTGAAAGCAGCTTCCTCACATCTGTGCTATATCAGTGTCTTCAACCAAGGCCTGAGACAACAACATGTGGTTAGGAACAGCTCAAGAAGGTACACAAGAGGAATAACCTTACAGAAAGATGCAGTATGATGGTCAACCCACTTCATGCATTTACAAAAAGTCTCAGAGCAGAGCAGATCTATAACAGAAGCTGCACAAAGGGGCTTCATTATTAGTTGGGTGGTGCGGCTCAAAATGGTGGTAATACAGCCACATCACTTCACTGCCCAACTTTGAGTTTGGAGGTAAGGTAAGGTGGAGGAAAAACCTGCTGGATGTAATTCCACCACCTTACCGCCAAAAAACAGAAATATTGGCAGAATTATCACCAGCGGCAATTCCGCCAAACTCCCCATGGATTCCATCAATCGTGACTAACACCACCATACCGGAACTTGTAATCCGGCAGTAATTCCGCGCGACCAAGTGGCAGAATGGTAAATCCATTTGGTGGCATCTCAGCAGATTTACAGCCTAGATACCACCAAATGTGTGATGAAGCCTAAAGATCATATTGCATCCAATGTGCTTCCAACTCCTCTACTTTCTGCCTAAAATGTATGCTAAACCCAACATTAAATGCCTATGATTCCCATACATTTTTAGTATGATGTTCCCACATATACAATGTTTGATTCAGAGGAAGACAGGATACAAATGAAGGCTGTGTGGCTGAAACCTGGGTATCTTAATAGAGTATTTATGTTGCAGGACAATCCATTCTGTGGTTAGTGTTCTTGCACCTGTCACTATCACCTACCTGCCTAGCTTTTTTTTAACTTTTCCCGTACTTATAGGCACTTTCTGTACTCTTTCAAGTTAGTGACTGCTGTAACGTTTCTAAGAAAGCCTTTGGCTTACCCCAGCAATCCTGTTAATTAGCAGCTTTCACCCCTTCTCCCCAACTATTCTAAATCACATGTATTAATAATCTTTAACAGGATAGCCACTACCTTGATACTAATGACCCAACTGACCCTTTACAGTCCATTTCTACATCAGGCTTTCCAACAAAACAACCCTCACTAATTTCTTCAGATTTTTGACATACATTCACCCATGCAAGCTCTCATGTATCGTTCTAGAACTTTCTACTGCCTTTGAGACATGCGATAAGCCATCCATCCTTTCAACTATTGCTGCCCTTGGGAGTCAGGATATCGTCCTTGAATGGTTTGCCGCTTATCTCTCCCATGGCACCTTCTGTACTGCATTCAACTAGTGGGACCAAGCCTGATTTGCATATGGTCTTTCCACTTTTGTAATGGCTTGGCAGGAAAAGAACCATGGTCTGCAGGGTTGCCCATAGCAATGTCAGTGGTTTAGATGAATTCTAAACCTTTCCACCATCACCTCTTTTGTTTTGCTGTAGTGACCCCGAATCGGAGGGGTATGTCCGGAAGTGGGTCCTGTGCCTGCTGGGCCTAGAGACTCAATCCACTCTTCACTGATGAGGCTCAACAAGGCCAAATATGTTTGGTATGCTTGTGGTCTCGTGCAGAAGGCACCAAGAAATTTGGGCTAGACTGTCCCTTTTGCGGTGGGAGCAAGCCTGGTTTGCATATGGGTGTTCCCCTTTTTGTAATGGCTTCGCAGGTGAAGAACGATGGTCTGGAGGGTTGCTCAAGCTATGTCAGAGGTCAATATTAATTCTAAACCTTCCAGCCATCACCTCTTCTGTTTTGCTGCATTCAACAGGGCCAGATCTAATCCAACATATTTCCCTCTCTCCAACACTCAGTTTGTGACCCTTGGCTTGGTTGTAGCCTCTTTGCAGATAGCACTCATATAATCAATTTGTTCCCACAATCTCTCTGCAAGTATTTATTATTAGCTTGCACCGACCCAGAGTTGGGTGGCGCTTTGATGGCTGATGGCTACCTGGTCACCTATGTCCCATACAATTCGCTTTAATTACACCTTCAACAGGTGGTGGTACCTTACAGACTTTTATTCTAGCTATCAGAGTCTCTCATTCCACTTTCACTGTCTCCTGATAAAATGTTTTAGGGAGTCAAAATAACCATTGGGAACGATGGCCCATCCCTGGAAGAAGGAGTCACAGTGGAATGCAAACATGTACCAAGACATCCAGCCTTTGATATAAACTCACTTTATAATGACTCAGAAATTCACAAAGACCATTCTCACACATGATTGTAACAATGTTCAGATATATTTCAGTTCTTTCTTATGTAGCATTAGGTCGTACAATGCCAAAAAAATATTTTACCAATCTGTTTTAAACATTGACTTAATTGTGGCTCCTTGTGCTGCGCCTTACGTAGAACTAGATGCCATGCATTGTGGTATACATTTCTCGTGAGGATGGCAAATGGGCAATTGCAATTAGTGGCATGGAATGTCATGCCTGTGCACTTCCTTCCTAGGTTGAGAAGTAGACACGTGTTTGCAGACTGGTCTTTGGTCGAGGGACACACAATGCATCTTCTGAGTAGTTGAGCGGGTGCATGTTTAGGAACAACAAATACCCTTAGTAGGATCATTTGGGGTGTTTTATTGTGCTACCTTTTTTTATAAGGCCTTAAATTGCTGGCTTCAAGATACTATAATTTCTCTCTCTTGGCCAGGAAACCAGTCCTGATGTTCCTTTGTTGGAGGGCAAATAGGGGAGGGTGCAGAGGCATTGACAGGGTAGGAAATGGGCAGGCAAGGCCCACCTAGTATCTGTAAATGCCCACTCATCTGCGCTGTGTTGACAGTTTAAGATGCACAGTGAGGGGCCCAACTACATAAGCTTCAGGCCCACTTGTTAGACCATCCTGGCTATGGCTCTGGGAGGGTAACATGGGCGGTACAATACTGATCCCCAGTTCCTAGGCCATGGGTCTTAAATGGGTGAGATTTGTGAACCTGAGGGTTACCAGGAGGTTTTGGTGGGGTAACGTGTGGCAAAAACCGGGCTTCTATTTGGCATACTGTGATGATAATGGAATTGAAAAACATTTCTTGAGAAGCAGCCAAACCTATGGGGCACTCATTGCAGTGGGGGCACGAAGGGTAAGGCCTCCATCCAAACATCATTAAGGAGAGTAAGCCCATAATGAGGACCTGATTTCTTTGTTACAATTGTGCGTTTCTGTTTTACAATATTTATGAAGTTAGCTTTTCCGTATGGCTGGTACCTCTGATTTATGTTTTACAATGACCTTCAATGTGATTATTAACACCGGGAACAAACCTTTAGCAACCAAGTCTATCTTGACTATGTTTCCACTTCAGATTGACAGGTAAGTTCCACTAATTGACATTTGTGACAGTAATTAAGAGGGATGAAATATAGAAGTCTGTATAGAACGCTAGCCGTTAAAATCTAAATTTGCAGATTTAACCATTTGCATCAGAAGATGTGTTCTGAATACCCATTCTCTAAATGTGCCACTTACCCCATCTTAAAAAAGGTTAGGTATACTTATGGGTATCTAAACTATCAATGTGTTTGTCTTTTCCTTACAATCATGAATATTCACATTACTTATGGTGGTGTTAGGCAGTTGCTCTATGTTCATCTGTGTTTATAAGAAAGGAGGATTCATAATAAGTTTCTAGGTTGTCTTCATTCACTTAGTATGCTTAGTTCATCGCTCTCCAATCAGTTCTAGATGAAATTCATCTAGATCAGTCATAGATTCACATTCAACATCCAATCACCCTTCTGTGAACTCTGGACTTTTGTGTGTGCCTTTGCCATTTGTTTAGTTTCCACCCACTAGAACAGTCAATTAAACAGTGTGCCAGAGGTTCAAAGCATACAAAAAGAACCAACCACCTTCCTATCCCTCCTTTCTTGACCTGCATGTTTTTGTTTAGATTTGCCTTCTGGGCTATGCTGGACTTGGTCACTCTTAGCCACTTGGTGGTCTCAAAATGGCATTTCCGGAGTGTGTTCTGTTGGTGGAAATCTTATGAACGGCCATCATAAAGGTGTACATGCTTCATGTGTCTGCGCACATTTCAACTCCATCACAGGGCTACACAGTACCATTAGCATCCCCAATTGATCTCCTTGAAACTGTCCTCATGCAAATACCCTTTTCTCCTACATACACTTTGGTGTTTACTCTCCAAATTCGGCACTGCTCATCTATGTTCTACTTTTGGTTGCATACAAATACATCCACATTATCAAAAACACTCTCCTTTTCCATGTAACCTACATTACTTTTGTTTAAACCCAACTGTGTGAAGAGAATATGGCCTTCACACTACTTGCAGGGGCACGTATGCCAACCTCCCGACAAAGGTTGGCTCTCTGAGACAACTACAGTGGTGGTGTCAGATATGCTGTATTGTGTACAATGTGTACCATTTATTGTCTATAGTTTTTAAGTGAAATGTTTGTACAATTTCTAGATATAATGAATTTGGGTGAAAGGTATTATGGAATGACAATGTGAGGTTGGGAATATGCCATTTATAAACATGTATTAAACTGTGATATTTATTTTAAAAAATGATGTTTCCACATTTTTATGGGATTATTTGGAATGAATATGACAAAATATGTGCATGGTGGTAATGTTGATGCCTTTGACAGAATGAATACAGTAGATGACATATTTTTAATTGTAAGAAGGGCAAAAGAACACTATTGCACACCTGTGTTAGGTTAATTTATCGAATGAGATTTACATCAAGATCTAAAGAGATAATTTGAAAAGGTTTTTGAGGTGTGCGGGAGAAAGGCTCAACCTTGGCATCTAGGTTGGGTACTGAAAGGAAAACAATGGTTGTTCCTAAAAGTTTTTTAGGACCTCCTGCCCCCTGCACACTGTCTAATATCTGTATTACAGATCAAGCATTTGATGAAATTGTGAATACTTTATATGAAGAGTTTGACATAAACATGGAGTGCTCAACAATTCAAATTGTGTCACAGTTAAAAAAATACCATTTCTCAATTTTCAGATCAAAAATACATCATAATTTATTGTACAAAGAAAAGCCCAACGCGTTTCGAGTTCACACTCTTCTTCAGGGGCAAAATAACAATTCTTCAGTTTTCTAAAAAAGATATAGAAAAAGAGTACATCTTAGTTTGTATTTATAACTACCAAATACCAATAGCAAGCATTTGTAGGCTCATATGCCTATGAGTGCACTGATATATTGTTACATGAGTTGATGTTGTCTATGCCTTCTTCATTTTGAGCCTAAAAATGCTTGCTATTGGTATTTTGGTAGTTATACATACAAACTAAGATGTACTCTTTTTCTATATCTTTTTTAGAAAACTGAAGAATTGTTATTTTGTGCAGTGTGAACTCGAAACGCGTTCAGCTTTTCTTTGTACAATAAATTATGATGTATTTTTGATCTGAAATCTGAGAAATGGTATTTCTTTAACTATGACACAATGTGAATTGTTGATCACTCCATATTTTTAATTGTGCCAACTGGCAAATGTAATCAGTTAAAGTGAATTTGTTTATTTCGAGGCACATGAAGATTCAAAAAGCTCACATAAACAGTGCATATGCATATATTATAACATATAAAATAACATATATACATGAAAATCATCTTTGTAAAATGTACATCACTTGTGTCCACTCACTATAACATACTAAGCAAATGCAATTCTCGTCATGCATCATTTGCTTATTCAGTTGGGCAGAATAGGATCTCGTCAGCCTTGGGCGTTACAGCAATTTATTTATTTTTACTATGTGCTTGGCGCTTCTAAAAGATAATACCTCAACATCCAGCTGGTGACTAGAAATAGCAAAGCAGCACTTTTCAAAGCCACATGTTTTACAATATAGATGGAGTTCTATTTCACATGTAATGCTCCGACAACAATACATGTAATCCGTGTTACTGTGGCTCCTGCTTCACATGCCCATTGTTGTTCTAACTAGTACTCCCCCATCTTCCCATAAAATGCTAAATGTAACACTCACAATCTAAACGGTACAATCAAGTTCCTCTTCCCACCTATCACTCATAACCCAAAGCAAATAATGAATGAGGCACTTGACAACTGAGATGGCACATACATTTGGGTTGTAGGCCATAGATTGTTTTCTTATAAGCCTAGCCTTTAAAAAGAATTCTATCATTTCAGTTCACAGTCAGGCCTTAATATTGGTTTTGAATTCTTTAAGATTTCTAAACCAGTGTTTGCACCCCAACACTTTCAAACTATAATTCAGGCACATGACCTTTGACATGACATCATGTCTCCTGACACACTGACAAATGTAATCAGAATGTACAAACACACATTCATAACTGTCTAGAAACAGGGGATGGCAGATAAGGCATTTATAATACAGTTTAAGCAAAACGGAATGGATTTTGGAGTCTGTTACTGGGACATATGACATTTAATGCATCCCCAGATGTATATGACGGAGAAATGCAAAAGGTATCAAAGATGGAAAGGACATAACAAACAGGATACACAATTAGATAGCAGAGCTATCTCTCATCCTTGAACTAACAACAATGTACTGCAAACTGTCACAGGGCACTGTATCAACAAATGCTTCATGGTCATGCTTCATATTCCAGGGGCCTTTATTATAAACCCGGAAATCTAAGGAATAAAGGTTGTCTGAGCTCAATGGGAGCATAACAAGGTAAATCAAACTTCTTTCTAGCACTGTGAACATCAGCCCTACCCTCTTTCCATTATGTTCTTCCTGTTCGGTGGCCAACACAAATGTAATCTGTCAGATATATTTTGGGGTTATATCTATTACTTTGTGGTACTTTGTTATTACGGTGGTATTTTTATAGTCCTTGGCAATATGTTGTGGGAAACATGTTGGGGAATTTTTATAGTGGTGACACTGATTTCATTATTTTTTCCAGGGTCACTAACAACAAATAAATGCTGCACTTAATACACTTTGAATAGATAGCTCATGCTCTCCTCTCCTGTGGTATCTTATGTACAATACCACAATATGCCCTTTGGCTGAATATCAACAAATGTAAATCATGCAATTGAAATACTGCACATTCATTGAGCCTCTCTAGATAAACAACTCCCTGTGGCTACTTTGCTTTGAGATATTTATAACCGCATGTCTGCATCTTTCTAAACATGTCAAATAAAAGGGACTGAATGCAGAATAAATGTAATGAAACTAAATTACTTTTTTGAATGTGTTCTTCATCTTAAAATATAATTATGCAAGTTACACAGAGTGACACTTATGCCCACATTGTACTTCACAGTGCAAGTACATTTCTTATTGCAATGGCTTTCAGCGTTCTATCTGCGCAAAGCCCTGCCAATTGACCTTGGCCTCCTAAAACTTGACAAGAAAATACCCTTTCAAAGTAAGACTTTGAGAAATATGAACACAGTAGTACATGCACATTGAAATTAGAATCTCTAATACAGCACCTAAAATGAACAGAATAATTCTACCTGCACTACATAGTATCATTCACATCACCAGCACCTCACCTAACTTCATATTTACCTAAATCTGTTGGTGATATTCGTGACTCATCTTGGCAGTGAAATCTTCCCCAGCCTTTCTGCCTCCTCGCATAGGGTCAACCCAGATAAGGACAGCAGCAGCTTTAGTAAGCTTGCCAGCACTGAACTCCGTCTGCTCAGCCAGCCCTCTGCTCCTTTGTCATTAAGTGTCTGAAAAGGAATGCCTCTCTACTCTGCTTCATAACTGTTTTCTATGACACCCTCTGTCAATCACAAGCACTTACCCTTGTCCAGCTCATCGCACTAAGAATCACGTGATCTGCCTTTCTCATTGTGTTAACTGCTTGGCTTATTTAATTTTTCTCTTGTGCTTCCCGCTCCAAAATAAAGCTATGTTTTAGCTGAACGGATCTTTCTCATCTACCACACAGCGCAGATCCAGCCTGCATGTTTAGCGTACATTTGTCTTCCCATTTTCAGAGCTTTATGCATTTTCATCTGTCTGCATCCAGCTTATTTCATTAGCTAATTTTCACTAATTTTCACTAAATCTTATTATGGGAATCTGTCACATGTTAAATGGGATTGGGTTCATTAGTATGTTAGATTTAGGTTAGTATTATATATAGTACAGTTCAGTTAATTGAAATATAATCATGAAGCAAAGTGCAATTTCAAGCATGTGCTCTGTGCACTGGCATCTATTTAGTTCTGACTGAGACTCAAACCCATGAGACCAGCAATGAGTTTCACACCCTGGGCCCCAGTTGAAGTTCAAACCCTCGCTAAAATGTGCATGCTGAAATGCTGATTCTAACTGTTTAAATGCAGAGTCCATAATCCTACAAATCACAGTTGCTGGTGTGGTGTTTTATGTGACACATATTACTTTCTTGGCTGGGGTGTCTTTCTAGTCACAATGCTACTCATCATATTTGAATCCTCAATACCTTTATTGCTTCATCATCAGTGGGCCCTGAACTATCAGTATGGCCCATCTGTCAACCCCTTTATGCAATTGTGTTGGGTCATCGATTTGTTATTCCTAACTTTTGCAGACCCTGTTGACTTATTCTCCTCCACCAATTTAGGCGTCTCATCAGATATCCCCCTCTGGGGCAAACCTCCAATCTCTTTTCTTCCTTTCTCAGAACTACTACTTCAAGCTTCTGTACTAGTTTTCCTTGACATTCTGCCATGCTCAGCTGCTCTATTTCCTATATCACTCCATTTCCTATATCCTATACCCCAGCCTGCTCTGAGTTTCCTATTCGCCGTGAAATCCTATTTGGGCCAATAAACGCCACCGGCAGGTGTAAGCCGGCCTCACACTAGAAGGCCCAAAGTAAAAGACAAGTACCTGTCTGTGCCTGCCCATTTCATCTGCACCTCCTCTTCGGGAGGGCTGGAACCCATCCCCTCATTGGCTTCAGGAGAAGCATGACCCACTCAAATGCTGCCTTTCGTCCAGCTGGTAAGCCCGAGATGCATCAACATTAGTGCTGTTTGAATCAGTCGGTGCACTTGTTCCTGACATTCATGCCAAACCTCAACACATCTATTGCAATCCATCGATTGGCTACTTGTAGCCCCTGGAGCCATTAAACTCGAATTTGCCACTCTGAATCTACACAACACGACCATTGGAAAATGGCAACCGTTGTGCCATGTCCACATTGCTAGGCACCAACCCCTGCCTGCTGTGAGTATCCGATCGCCTGTGAAATCCTATTCAGCCCAATCAATGCCGCTGGCAGGCGGAAGCTGGCCTCACACTAGAAGGCCCACAGTAAACAGCTAGAACCTGTCTGTGCCTGTCCATGCCGCCGGGCCCCTGGGCTAATTACCCTGCCCATTTACGCCTCTCGCCCTGTGACCGTGAGTCATCCTCCCCTCACTATCTCACCTTTGTTTACCCTGCAATGTTACGATGTTCAGTGTTACTACAGGACCCCGCCTCTGCCGATCACACCTGATACTGCGTTAAGAAAAGACAATCAGAATTGGCCTTGACATAAGTCTGATTGCCTTGCAACTAAACGCTAACTGCTGCACGCTGCAAGTATGCATCGTGGAGACAGATAATCTGTTTTAAACCACTATTACCAGTGTTCCCTTAATAAAAGCAGACTACTGCCACACACAAGTGTCACCTTTTATTTTTAAAGTGACATCACAGCAACTGAGGTGCATTCACCCTTATGTTCCTTTTGCTCAGCAGAAATACTTCTGCAAATTTCTCTCCCAGATTTGCACTGCGCCTCCGCTCATCATCATTTTATTATCTATGATTGTCCATGCTTTCTAATTTGGTTATCTAACTATATGCTAGCTGAAAACTTGATAACTGTTATCCACGATGCCTGTAAAAACTGTGGCAATAAGCCCCGAGCTGGCGGTCCAAAACTGCCCCAGATAATGCCCCTGGGGCCGTAGTAACCATAGTTACAGACCTGAGCGCATTGAGGGCCTTAACGAAGCCCCAGGGGCATTACCGTGGCCGGTATTGTCCCGACTTCGAAGGGCTTATTGCCATTAGTACCCCGGAATGTTAGACCGGGCTACTAATAGTATTTCTATGCCTCATTTAAAACAAAAGTCAAATAAAATGCCCACTGAGAAAGGTAAAAAGTAGTACGTTTTCCCTCTCCATGGCGGCCATCGGGAACGTACGCGCTGGAAAAGGAAGTGTTCCCAGTACGTTCACTCCCGTGAATAGAAGAAAAAAGAAGGCAAGTGGGGTGGGAGGGTTTTGAGGGGATAGTTTGCAAGGGAGGGGGGTGGAGGGACAGAAAAACGGCGGGGGACGAAAGCAGCCTCCAGCCTTGGGGAGGCTCGGAGCAGGGATTGCTCCATTTCGAGCCTCCTCATTGGCTACGCCCCCCGCCGGGAACAAACGCAGGCAGTGCGCATACATGCACCCACGGGATGCACTAAGGTATGGCTGGGAAATGAGCCAAACACCTTTCAGTGTAATCCCGTGGACATGAGTGCCGGGTACTAATGTGGCAATAAGTCCCGAGACGGCGGGCCAATACCGCCCAAGGTAATGTCCCTGGGGCCGTAGTTACAGGCCCGAGTATAGCAAGGTCCTTAACAAAGCCCCAGGGGCATTACCATGGCAGGTATTGGCTCGCCGTCGAGGGGCTTATTGCCATTAGTACCCCGGCCTGTTAGACCGGGGTACTAATAGCATTTTTTTCTGTTCCGAAATGCTGCCGCGTTTCGGAACAGGAAAAAAAAGTCAAATAAAATGGCCGCCGGGAAGGGAAAATATAGTCCATTTTCCCTTTCCATGTTGACCATCGGGAGCAAATGCGCTGGGAACAGAAGTGTTCCCAGCGCGTTCGCTACCGTGAAAAGAAGAAAAAAGAAGGTAAGTGGGGTTGGGAGGGCAGGGAGGGGATAGTTTGCAGGGGAGGGTGGAAGAGAAAAAAAAACTTACCTGAGTCCCCACCAGGGGGACAAAGGCAGCCTCCAGCCATGGGGAGGCTCGGAGCGGGGATTGACCCGTTTCAAGCCTCCTCATTGGCTAAGAGGCTGCCACGCCCCCTGCCGGGAACGAACGCAGGCAATGCATATACGTGCGTCCACAGGATTACACTGAGGTATGGCTCGGAAATAAGCCAATCACCTTTCAGTGTAATCCCGTGTATGTGAGTGCCGGGTACTAATGTGGATTAATGTTTCCTGAGCTTTTGTATAACTTGTGTTATGTATAGTATAGCTGTTAGGCACGATATCCAGACAAATTGCTTTGCTTCAGCCAATATAGCATATAGCATACATGCCAATGCTCCATATTAAATGTCTTGCTAGATCCCATCGGCATATTACATTATCCACTACCCCGACTTATTATATGCACTAGGCCAACCACCGCCCCTCATACTTATAACAACTAGCCACTGTTCCTAATACGTGACCCCCCACCTAGCCCAGCATTAGCTTTCCTAGTCATGAACCTGCTCGCATTAATGGCATCGTTTACAACAGTCGCCACTGCTAATGGTAAACGTAACGACTTTTGGGCACACACTACAGCCTACACAGCATGTAGAACATCACGCATATCCTTATCAATGGCCTCAAGACTAACACCGTCGGATAGTATCAGTCCTACCACTTTTCTACCCTCCCTCCACATACAGACGACCAAACCTAATCGCACTGCCCTAAAAGAGCTAAGCAATTCTCTGCCACTCACACCAACCAAATGGATCAAACTCTTTGGCACAAGACCCACTCCCAACCAACCTTGTCCAACAAAAATGAGTGACTCCAGACTTGGCTATAGATTCTTGACAACAAGCCCACAAACAATTAATGGCGTAAGTAAAACCAACAGCAAACCCACGCTTACAAAATTAAAAGCTATTAACCCCCTGAACAGCAACGCCATTAATATTCCATCTCTGCGAGAAAACACCACTTTGACTAAAAAGAACCAGGTAGCTCTACCTTGTCCATCAAGGGAGCGCTCAGAAACACCAGATCCCTGCCAGCTCATGCACTTGATATTACAGAAAATATAACCAAGAACAACCTTGAGTTCTTATCCATAACAGAGTCCTGGCTTTGTGCTGCTGCAGGACCCTAACTCTCACTTGCCATAACAGACTAGTACACTATCATCAGACAAGATAGAGAATCCTCTAAAGGCGGTGGTGTTGCCTTTATTGCAAAAACCCTACTAGGCCTCAGGTCCCTACCTAACCAAACATTCCCTACAGGGGAACTTCTAGCGATGAAGCTACACATTACAGCATCACAAACTACGACTATCCACCTTTTGTATTCAACACCAGGACCACTTTCCTCCTTCGAGGAAGACGTTGCTAGATTATGCTCTTAGGAGACCTCAAACTAGGACTGCACGGCCCCAAAGATAGCAATGCTCTAGCTGTAGCTAACACTATATCTGAACTAGGCTTCACACATTGTATCTCTCACCCTACCCACAACAAAGGGAGAACACTAGATTGGAACGCAGACATTAACTGCAACACCAATATCCTTTCCATCACACCCTGTACCTGGTCTGACCACCATATTATCCTATTTACCATACAGGACTGTAACCGTCCTAAACAGTGCAACCCGCTTGCACCTCCTACACTTACTAGGAATAACCACAACATAACAGTAGAGAAACTACTCCCTTGGTTAAAGCCCAATCTTAACCACCCTATCCACAACAATGACCCTTCCTCTCTAATAGATCTGTTCAATAGCACACTATTCAACGGCATCAAACACAATAGTGCCACTGAAAATGCGGAAAGCCAAACCCTGTTCACTCTTAAACACATGGTTGACCCTGCACCTCAGAACCTTGCGCAACAACAAAAGAACTGCCAAAACACAATGGAAAAGCCTTCCCACAATGCCTAAGAAAGATACATTTTTAGAAGCCTCCCTCACTTATAAAGCTGCCATCCACCAATCCAAAAGCTAATCTTACAATAATAGAATCGTCAAAGCAAAATATAGCACCAAAGAATTATTCACTATCCTTAGAGAGTTGGAATCTCCCATACCACCATCTGAAACTTGCACCAAAGACAGTGTGTGGTGTGCCCATATACAGAAAATGCTACTAGACTACTAATCAAAAAAAGAGTTTTAACTTGATTTGCAGATGTAAATGAACCCTTTCTTCAAAAGAACTTGTATTGGAGGTTGGTACAAATGACAGTCCCTTGTTTAAGATGGCCATCTGATTTGAAGTGAAAGATTTACTGGAAATATTAACTACAATATCTTCTGGTTATTTGTTTTTCCTTTTTGGTCTTGTTTCCACTATTGGTCTTTTTTTATTAAAAAAAAGAAGTTGGAACCACAGCTATATTGGTTTGGGCAGAAGCCCCTGTATAGGTGATGCTAATGCTATCAGCCTGTCCTTTTGGAGTTGGCCTCTTTACAGCGATTGGTTCACCTACACTCCCTTTGCTACTGTTTTCTGAACTAGATATATTAGGCCGTGGATATGGAGCTCTGGTTTTATTCCTTTGGGCATAACATTCTTGCCAAGAATAAACAATGTCATTAAGATAGTCAAATGCATCTTTCTTACATGTTCTAAGTTTTATTTGTTTTATCTCCTTTTTGTATGATGCCAATTTACCATTAATGTCCTCAAGAATTGATTTTAGATCCTGTTCTGATTGTAATTTGCGAAGTTGATTTTTCAAATACAAGATGTCTTTATCAATAGATACTCAAGATTTAGCTAACTCTTCATTAGTTAGGAGGATTAAATCAAGAGAACATTTATTGAGGATTTGTTCCCATCTAATGATACATTCGTTATTGTCTTTACACAATGTAGGGCAGAGATACACTCTGAGACCTCTTGGTATACGCTGTGATTTATAGTACTCAACATGTGTAGTTGCATGAAGCTTTTGAGAAATGTTGCGTCTAATAATTCATTCAATTCAAGTTTTGAGATCAACCTGTCTGGATCTTCTTGTTTGTCGGCAGTAATTTCTGCCTGTCATTTCAGTGAAATAATTATCTTAGCTTCCTCACTAGAGAAGTCCAGTGTTGTTGCGTGTTTCTCTGTGATTTCATTGATTTTCAAAAATGAGATATTCAGAAATGTGAGGGCGCTGCGTATAGTTTGTGTCACACTGTAGAACAGAGACAAAGTAGAACAATCTGGTACCTATATGCACACACCTATGTTTAACTACAAAAACTTACTTAAGGGATAAACTAGAGTAGGTAGCTACTTTGGGTGCAGGGGAGGAATACAGACGCTGACACAGGATCTGAATCACACAAAAGTACAAAAAAGTGTCTATCTCTAGAGGCACTCCCATCCCCTGCACATCATACAAACTGAATAGACAGTCAAACACTTTGTAACAAGTGTCACATTTTTACTTGTTACAAAGTGTTTGACTGTCTATTCAGTTTGTATGGTGTGCAGGGGACGGGAGTGTCTCTAGAGTTAGACACTTTTTTGTATTTTCTAGACGTACATGTCACATTTACAAAAAACTATGATTCTATTGCCCCTCTTAAATGTTCTAAAAAATCAAGAAACACAAATAATCAATGGTACAAGGACTCACTAAAAACTGGCAAGAAAAAAGAGAAAAATTACAGTTAAAGACTAGAGACATTAATGAACCTCAGGAAGCAAAATCGGCAATTAAAGCACATATAAAAGGAATAATATCAGTAAAATCTTCATGCTTACAGAAGCAGATCCACCTGGCTGAAATGCAACCATAAGGGTATTTGACTCTCCCGTATGTGCTCTCCCTAGTCTTCATATGTCACTTAATCTGGCAAATTAATTCAATGTTTTTTGTTTTTTTCTGGATAAAATACATTTTATCTGAACAAGAATTGACTCCCAGTCAGTTCAGAAACAGGCCACCACACCAAATATGGAGATAACATCAGTAGCAGAATCAACTCTGCCACAGTTTACCTTTCTTCTGTTCATCTAGAGATAATTTCTAATCGTATCTGCAAACTCAAGAAAACTAATTTTGTTTGCGACCCTATCTTGGCCAGACAACACACATAGGCACTTTCCGGGACTATTCTATCTGTGGCAAATGCCTCACTAGCCCAGGAATCTGTGCCAGAAGTCCTAAATAAAATCACACCTCACGCCACTAATAGAAAATCCACTTTAGACCATACAGTGCTCTCAGATTGCCACCCAAGATTCTGGAGAAATGGTCACCATACAAAAACAGAGTTCTTTTGGAAAGTACGATATTCTGGATGCGTACCAATCATGATTCAGGCCAAAACACAGTACCAAGACAGTGCTTATTTATGTCTGGGACAATATTTTGATTGCTGCCAATGAAGGTGACATTAGCATGCTGGTCGACTTTGATATCCTCATTTCCAGACTGTCTACAATGGCTCAGGTGTCTGATAACTCCCTGAAATGGTTTACCTCCTTTCAAACTGATCGATCCCAGCAGGTGAAGATGGGTCTGCACTTGTCTGACTCCTTACCAGCCAGGTGTGCTGTGCCCCAGAGTTCTTCTATGTCTCCATTATTATTTAATGTGTATATACGTCCATTACTGAGCATGTTCTCTCAATTTGATCTGCAATATCATTCCTATGCTGACTATACAAAAATCTATGTCTGGGGAAAACAAACAGTGGAAGCAATTGACTGAGTGGCATCTTGTGCAGACAAAATATAAAACAATTGGGTGTTGGAAAACAAACTTCAGTTAAATCCTTCGATAACAGAATTTATTTTATTACGCTCAAAGAAGAAACTCGCTAACATTCTACAATCTGTCTCATGTCCGGCACTTATTGAAGTTCCAACAAATTTCACACTCAAGGTAAAGAACCTTTGCTGCATTTGCCAGTCAAATCTTATCAGCAATCTGCAGGTCAATCAAACCTTTAAATCGGTCTACCTTCAACTTAAATTGTTGAAGTCTCTGCTACCTCTTATTACAGAGAGTAACTGTCAAGCAGTAGTTGGAGCACTAACTAACTCAAAGTTAGATTATTCTAATGCCCTGTATGTGGGCGTCCCATAAAAAACAAATACAGAGACTACAAGTTGCCAAGAATTCAGATGTTGTTTTATTTCACTTATAGAGCACACAAAGCCCGAAGGCAGCTAGGCGCTGTTACAGTCTTAAGAATATGGTTACAGTTGTTTAGCAAGGTTGCTCGAGGACATTTTTACATAATATACAATCCACATTTATGTAGTTATTTATACAGTTTACACAGCAATAAGCCAGGGACTAGTCGGCTAATGTGGGGGGTCAGTCCTGAAGAATATGTTTTTTTGGATTTTTTCTGATATAAATTAGGCTAATTTTTACTTTGCCCAGGAATCGTCTGTTTTCTAGTATCATGGGTGCCTCCACTGGCTTCTGGTGAAGCAGAGGGACCTGTTTAAGGCCCTATGTCTGTATTTAAAGGTATTCATAGCTTGGCTCCCACTTATCTTTTTTCAAAGATCGTAGTCTATCACCCAAATTGGTCACTTCGATCTCTCAGACAATGTCTTTTTGGTGGATCCATTATCTAGGTCCATCACTTGGGGGGATAGATGTTTTGCCTCGGTAGGCCGCAGTCCTGGAATGCGTTGCAAACTGACCTACGAAAAATCAATTCTCTCAGTATCTTCTGGAAAAGGCTTAAAACAGACCTTTCTGTCTTAGCTCTCTGTTCAACTACTTTTATCATATGTGCCTAGATGCTGGCTCTGCATGGTTCCACGTGATATGTGCTGTTCAAGTAAAAAAATCAATCAACTCAATCATCTGAAGCAGTATCTTCTTAATGTCACTTTCTGCAGATTGCTCCTTTTGCTTTCCACTACCAGCCTCTTCTCCTGTCTCTGAGGAAGATGTACTTTCCTTGTTGGCCCTTGACGAGTGTATCCGGGGTTAACAACAGCGTGGGCTGGTGTCTCTTGTGTTTCCATTGTCAGGAGCACTGTCCCACCTCGAGAAGGACCGTCACATCCATGCCCAATCAATCTGTGCAGAATTTCATTGGATGCCATTGACGGCCCCCACCAGCCTGGTGCCTGGCTGAAAAGAGGAGGGGAAGGGGCCTAATTTTCCAGCCGTGATTCACAGAGGGCATATGGATCAGCTAGTGCCACAGATCTAAATCCCACGATGGCTGTGGGTTTATAGCTCTCATGCAGTGGGGTTTACATCCCCCAGAAGTCCAAGTGCACATACCTGTGCAGCAATTCCATGCCAGCGGATGACTTCTACAGTTCCCACACCCAAAACTCAGACCTACCTTCAAGGCCCGCAGGCTCCAATCTCCCCTTCAGCACCAGGCTTCATGGCCGCACCTCACCCCTGCGCCGCTCCTCAGAGCTTATCCGTCCACCACACCACCAGGACTGACCTTGCAGCACAGCCAGCACACCACCACTGTTCAGTGATCAGGCTGCTGTCCCCACTGGTCCTCTGCAGCTCCCGTTGTACTCTCAAACACTGGGACATAGAGCCTGCTCGTGTTCCTCACCCAAACTATGTATATGCACCAACAGATTACACTCTGGAGTTGTCCACCTCCCAGTTGTGCAGATTTCTTCAGACCTCACTGGATAAATGAAGGATGTGGAGCATGTTACAGAGCATGGGCTCTAGAGCTCACAGACGAGTCGGCATCATGCTCCAGATCACTGGCACCACATCTCCACCAACTCAAAGCTTAATCACCACCTCAGGAACTTTCTAGAGGCATGGCACAGTGTTGTTGTACCTTAGGAAAAGGAATGAAGGTACTGTGTAGAGTTCCTAACCCTAGTCCACTTTCAGTGACTATAGTAGCTTTAAGCCCTTTTGTACACGTTCCCTTTAAAAGACAAGGCTTTAAAGTGGCATTGCTGATATTGCTTGTCTGGCCGCCCCTGTTGAACCTTCCAGAACGTTGTACTCTACAAGTTCTGCATTTTTTGTGTTCTTTCCAAAGGGGTGGGATTTCACTTGTGTTTTCTAGTTTGTTTATTTATTTATTGGTCATTTTTTAGGTGCTTTTACAATTAGCAAAACTGTTTCAAAGTGCCCACAGGGCAATAGGGTGGCGACAGGGGGAAGGTAGATAATGAATTACAACAAGGATACATTCACAAATGAATTAATAGTACAAACAAATAATGAGAATAAAAGGGAGGGGAGACAAAGGTACTATGCCTTGTGAGTGTTCAGAACGTGCAAGTGCAGAGGGGAGGGGGTTTTAGGATAATTGCTTGGTACTCATGGAGAAGTGCTCAGGGTGATGTGCTAAGAAGAGAAGAAAGTAAGTGCAACCTCCCGTGGAGAGGGTGAGCCTATGTAAGTGCAGTAGAAAGAAAGCAGCTGGGATCAGAGATGTTGGGGGTCAGGGCCCTGAGGATACCTAAAGGACCTGCATATAAGTCACGCTACTGTATGAATAGCTGGGAAGAGAGAGGAGAAGGAAGAGGTAAAGAGAAAGGTGTTGAGGATTTTTATTCGGATCTTAATGAGGTCCTGCTCAAGACGCTGAGGGAGAAGGGCTATTCTACAGGAGGGAGTCTGCCATGGAAAATGATCTACCACCAACTCTCTGTTTAACAATCTGCTTCCCATGCAGGGAGTTGTTGTCAGAGGAATGCAAGAGTCTAGAAGGGGAGAAGTTGGTCAGGAAGCCCCAGATAGCCTTATGGATGATACAGAGGGATTTGTATTTAACCTGTGCTGAGACCGGGAGCCAGTGAAGGCTTTGTAGGGCAGGAGAGATGTGTTCCCTGGGCTTGAGGTCAACTATATGTCTCGCTATCCTATTCTGGGTTATCTTGAGGGGTTGCAGGGTGGACCAAGGAAGATTAAGGAGGAGGCTATTACAGTAGTCCAGCCTGGAGAGAACAAAAGCACGGGTAACATTGAGTCTCTGGGGAAAGGTGAGTAAGGAAAGAGTTGCTTTGAGAAGGAAGAATGAAAGTGGGACTTCTTGGCAATGTCCTGAATATGAGGGACAAAGGAAAGGGAGAAGGCGAAGATGACTCTTAAATTCCTGGCTTCAGTCAGGGCTGGAGTGCCCCACCGGGACACCGGGACATCCCCCGGCAGACCTCTGGACATAGGGCCTCTTTGCCTGCAAGGAAGGATACACTAAAGAGTGCACCTCTACCTCGTGTGAATCCACCTGGGTGGTTTTGTGGAGTTGGCTGCCTGCCGGCTGCCACCACCGTGGCACGCTGGCACAGCGGCTGCAAAATGTTTGCTCTACAGCGCGCCTGCACATAAGGGCCGGGGATCTGGGCACTGGCCGGAACAGAAACTGTACGTGGCCACTGCCCTGTACACACATTGCGCAGCAGCGCAGGTCAGGTGCAGGTCAGGCTGCAGGCAGCAGCCAGGCAGTGTCAAATGCTTGGTGCGTGCCACTGACAGGCAGTGGTGGTGAGGCCTTCCCTATATGGCATGTGGCATGTTAGTGATGTGAAGGTAAGATAGACCAACAATTGCTTTATTCTACTCAGATATTGTGCATTACAATTAGAACTTAGAATTCTAATAAAATATCCTCATTAAGCCCAAGATTGTATCACTGCATTTATTGGTTCCTGTGCACGGGTGTGCTTTATTTTCCAGCCACCATGCTATGATAGCCTGTGTGATAAACCTGTAATGCTGGAGGTTTTTGCAAACATTTTCTTTCCTGCACGCTGTGGCTTGCCTCGCACATAAATTTGCACTCAAGTTGTTCGCTTGCTTTTCCCTTGGCCAGGTTGGACCACCAAATCAGTGGCTGTTGACTTAGCGCTATACCTCCTCTGTGTTTGTGTTAGACAACTGCGCCAGCATTGTGCTAACTAATACTCTGGGGCCGGAAGACGTATTTTTTCCACTTTACAAATGCGCGAAAGGAAAAAAAAGTTCAGAGTTGGCAATCTCAAGCAACAACCGCATGTGTCTGTAGCCACGTTTCTTTCTCTTGTAAGTGTAGTCACGTAAATAAATGTATACACCTTATCGAACAAAGTGTGGAATTATCTTTCTGCTGATAAGACATGGAGCTTTCATGTTCTTTGTAGGAAACATGGCCTCTCAAAGACTCAGGAATAGCTATCTCAGGAAATGGCCAGTGGACAAAATATGCATTTTTTCATAAAACCACAAAGTCACGAAATGTCTTATTTTAGGGAAATTATACTTCCATGCATCTTTCACGGGTGACAACCCTGTACTTTGGGAACTTCTTTAAAACATCAGAAAATATGCAATCATGACCCGTGGTGTTTTTTTTCTTCAGGGGGGGTGGGAGTACTTTGGACATGACCACACTTGTTGAACTCAGCAGTGTGTGGAGCAAACAGAGTCTGAAACCTGGACCTGTCGAGCAGTGTTTACAAACAAGTATAATGCAGTAGATTTGGCACATGAAAACGAAATACAAGTCTTATGATTAAGCCGTGCTCGTGTGTTTCTGCTCAATACATACTGGAAAATAAAAGAACCATCTCATCATGCATAAGCAGTACAACAGGTTTTCTGTACTATAGGGTAAGTGGGAGCTGGAGCGGAGAGTTCCCTTTGGATTATTGTGCACCGGGCGTTTCCAGGAGTGGCAATTATGTGGGGTTGGCTAGTAGTGCTGCTGCTTCTGCTGTCTCTAAAAGTGGAGGCAAGCAACTCCAAATATCTACCCTGAGCTATGATTTTCTAGCAACACAAAGAACAATCCCAATACTTTCCAAACCTGGTGTAATCCTAATCCAAGCAAAATAAAAGAGGTGATGGCTGGGAGGTTAAGATTCATTTTAACCCCTGTCATTCCTCATTCCTGTCATTGGAGCTTCTTCAAGCCAAAACTGAATCCACAAAACATAGCCTTACCGCTGACTCATCCCAATTCCTACCGCCCACATCTTGACCTGATCCACACAATCTGTTCAAATTCTCACCTATCTTCACTAAGGACCTTGAGGACATAATAATGAATTTGAAACCATCAAGATGCCAGGGGGACATCTGCCCAGCAAGGATCATTAAAGAGGCAGTGAAGGATCTAGCACCCTTTATTACTTCAATAATCAATGTATCGTTTGAAACTAGAATAGTCCCTACCAATCTAAAAGATGCCTGGCTCCTTCCCTTATTGAAGAAACCCACCCTTGACCCAAACATCCCTACGAATTATAGAGCAATTACTACAGTTCTGCTCCTTCTGAAAATTCTTGAAAGGGCCGCCTACCTTCAGATCAAGGAACATCTTGAAAGCAATACCCTCTTGGGCCTCCGACAATCAGGATTTGACCTAGACACGGCACAGAGACAGCCTTGATAAATCTAAAAACACAAATGGGCAATATAAAAGATAAAGGCAACCAAGCCCTCCTACTGTTACTTGACTTATCGGCTGCCTTCGATTTAGTAAATCATAAAGTCTTATGCAACCTCCTCTCATCTGCAGACCAGTTCTTCAACAAAGCAACTGCTTGAATCAGTCATTCTTGAACAACGGGACCATGAGAGTGTTCATACCTACAGCATCAGTCGAGCCAGCACTAGGCACATGCAGAGTGCCCCAGGGCTCCTGCGTCTCCCCAACGCTCTATAATATTTTCACGAAGCCCCTCATTGATGACTTAGACCATTTGGGTGTCTCCAATATGAACCATGCGGATGACCCCCAAATTGTCATTCCCATCACTGGTGACTATCTCATTGACTCAAAACTACTAAATGACATATATCTAATCATTCAAGCTTGGATAGCTAAACACGGGCTGTGTCTTAATGATGATAAGACAGAACTACTCCTGATAGGTTCCTAAACAAGACTCAACAGACTAGACAAACAATTCCACTCATTTAATATTGATGGCAACAACATAAAGGTAACCAAGGAAGTGAAAACGCTAATCAATTACCTTGACTCCTCATTTACATTGACAAGACAGGCCACGGCCTACACGTGCAAATTAATGAATGCTTACAGACCCTTCTTGTCCACAACCAGCTGCACCACTATAGCCAGTGCGTTGAGGTTATCTAAAATAGACTATTGCAACGCCTTATACCTAGGAACTAACCAACACAACCTAAAATTTGCAAAAACTCCAGAATAACGTGCTTAGATTTGCTATGAACATCCACAGATCTCACCACATTTCGGACTTGAGATACAATGCTTACTGGATATAAATCCATCAAAGAATTGCATTTAAAACCTTATCACTCACTCACAAATGCCTTTCTAACCTAGCACCTACCTACTTCAGTGACACATTTTCACATAACCTCTCTGACAGACCAACAAGATCGGCACAACTACACGGTCTTAAGATCCCCAGGTTCAAGCTTCAGAAGGCAGGGGGTAGCAGCTTGCCGGTTTTAGCAACAAAAATGTAGAATACACTGCCTAAAGCCCGTAGATCGGAACCTTCTCCAAGTTCAGGAAAAATGCCAAAATGTGGCTTACCATGCAGAAAACACAATAACCTGCACGTTTTATGACCATGCTCATCTCTGTACCTACCCGCGATGCACTTTATTCTTTCCTGTATTCTACTCCTATATTCAATTCCTGTACTCAACTCCTGTATTGTCTTAAATGTATGTAAATATGTAACAAATGTAACTGTAAGAAATGCACCAAATTACCCAAGGGTTTGGTGCACTATATAAATAAACAAATACAAATACAAATACAAAAACAAATACTGTCTTCGTGCCTCCTCCTGACTAGTTTTTCCTCTGTGAAAGATAGTGCGCTAAAGAATCTGGGTAAGGCTCTCGTAACCAGGACTAATGTCTGGCAGAGAGAATCACAGGACCCCTCCACCCCCTTGTGAATTTGCATAGTAAAAGAACAGGGAATGAAACATGGAACAATACATTCTGCATGATACAACTTTATTACAAAAAATTCTCGAATGAAAATAGAAATGTGTAAAAAGTAATTGTATAAAAAGATCATCACAGCAAACATGTTTGAAAATTGTTTATTGTGGCAAGCTGGGCTTTGCAGAGTCTGTCCACAAAGCATCTGTGCACAACGTGCATGTCCCCAAAGGCTTAGGAACCAAGCTGAGACTCACTCCTCCACTGACATTGTCAGTAGAATTAACTCCAACGTGAAGCCTTTCACCCATGCAGAAATGTATAGAGGCGAATGGTGCCTCTTGTGTGCCTATAAGGGACCAGTGATTAACAGTTTCTGCTTTTGTTTTTTTATGCAATTCTTGGTACTTTCTCACAAGAGGATGATGCATGTACACATCCACACACTTTCCTTAAACGAGTACCGTAAGAGTGCCCTATACTATTCTTCCATCCCAACTCTGAGAGACTGCACTAGTAAGAGGATCATTTAGACCCCAGAGTAACTATATTCTTGTCATCTATGTACGCTGGAGAACGGCAGTAATGTGTAATCTCTTCACCCAAGCACAAAGCACTCAACGGAAAATGTCCTATTCAAAAGTCACGGTAGTTTACTCCTAAACCCTTCATGTGTTAGATTGACAAAAGCCCGTTGTGCTTACTGCATCCTACTCATGCTTGTGCGCATTACAGGTTACACCTACCCCATGAAATGAACTGCCGTTTCCATGTGTTCAAGCATACTGTACGGATTGGCAAACACCTCCTAGCACTCACCTTACAGTCCACCTACAGTCCACCTGTATGGCAAAGTGCATTAATTGTATCTTTGCAATGCTCTGGTTCAACTGCATGTTGAAGCGATTGCTAAACGGCATTTGTTTTTGTAAGATTTCCACATGTCCAGCACAAGCACATGCCCCACTACCAATTAGAATCATTCCCTTGAACACAATTAATTCTCACATTCATTTACGCACTATAAAGAAGAACGTCTATAGAGTTTATTTTCAGCCGAGCAGAGTCATTTTCTGAAGTCTGTCCCTCCACCACCAATAATCAACAAGCATTAGCAATGCCAATAGTTTTGGCGATTGTAGTTTATTGCATCTTACATTTAGCATGGAGGGAAGTAACGAGGAATGACAGGGCAGGGAACATAAAATGACAGCATGGGAGGGAATGAAGGGCTTTGCCGGGCAGTGTGGGAAGCACTGTGGAGTGAGGAATAAGAAACACATGGCAACAGGAGGGAGAACAAAACAAAACAACACAACTCGATGAAAGCTAGCCCAACAACAGTAACAGGAGCATTGTACTACATTTGAAGGAAGGGGTGGCAGTCCAAATGTGGGGAAAGAGTGGCAGCACAAATGGGGGGTGGCAGTGCAAAAGGGGGGAAAGAGTGGCAGTGCATATGTGGTAAAGAGAGACAGTGCAAATGGGGGGGTGACAGTGTGAATGGGAGAGAGCAGCAGTGCAAATGGGGGAAAGAGTGGCAGTGCAATTGGGAGAGCGGCCGTGGAAATAGGGGAAAGAACAGCAATGCAAATGGGCAGAAATCACAGTAGTGCAATTGGGGGAAGAGTGGCAGTGCAAATGGGGGCAAGAGTGGAAGTGCAATTGGGGGAAAGAGCAGCAGAGCAAGAGGGAAGGAATGACAGAGCTAGGGGGAAGGAGTGAAAGAAGAAGGGGGAAGGAGCAACAGAGCACGGGCAGATGCAACAGAAAAAAGGGAAAGGTGCGACAGAGCATGGGGGAAGGTGCAGCAGAGCCAGGGGAAAGGAGTAACAGAGCAAGGGGGAAGGAGCAACAGTGCAAGGGGGAAGGAGTGACAGAGCAAGCGGAAGGAGCGACACAACAAAGAGCAACAGCACAAGTGAGGAAGGAGGGACAGCACAAGTGAGGAAGGAGGGGACAGCACAAGAGGTGAGGAGGGACTGCGCAAGTGAGGAAGGTGGGACAGTGTAAGTGGGGAGTACATCTGTTGGTTGAATGTACAACTGTAGTTTTGATCTCAATTGGGCTGATTTTGGGTTTGGTGCAGTTATCCTAAAAAGAAATGTGAAATTTGTTCACAGTCATATGTGCAAGTGCCTTTCCTATGCCTAAACAAAATCCCAAACTGCTAGCATTGCTAGTGCTTGTTTAGCATATAAAGTTCCTATTCCCACAGCCACCCCCCTGTGTTCATGGAGGTCCAAAGCAAAGCTCTAGGTGCCCCTGGCCAAGTGCAAACTAATAAACCTATACCACGAGTTGGGTAGATGTTCACTCGCACATTCGAAAAACGTGCCCTCCACCCGCGCGATGCACTTTCCATAGTCCCCCCCTTCCTTGAGTAAAGGGCCTTCCAAGAGGCACCCCGGACTCCTAAGCACAGGCACACTCCCACCAGCTCACACTTCCTACACGTTTGCGAGCCATTACCAAATAATTTGCCAAGAAGTCTCTCCACATGAGCTTATTATTAATTAATAATACTTATTAGCATTAAATGTGTCCTCAAGGTATATACATTTCTCAATCCATTGCATCCTTCTTTCGCCAGCTCACATACTCATTATCTGGGCACAGCACCCCTCAATTGCCAATACATTTCATGTGGATATATTTATCTCAAGATAGCCCTCTCCCATATGAGCTGTAATGAATCATCCAATGTTTCAGTGAAGGAGATGAGGACCATAAGAAACACATATTCAGAGTTTTTGGAGTAACAGTAGTCACACTGGCAATGAGTCTTTGATAATTCTTTATTGCATCAGTTAGGGAATCTGTCAGTGAGTGCACACATAGTCGTGCCTGGAGGATAGCTCAGCTACAGATGTTTGCCTTGGAAGCAAGACGACACAATGAACACAGGTTCGACCCCGGGTCCGTGCTTAGAAATCTCTGGGTATTTAAGCGTGTTATAAATACACAACTAAGAAGAAAAAAAAACAATTACACAACCATTCCTGTAACAGCTCCTTGATGCCTGCAGGCTGTGTGAGCGGTTTAAAAATGCAAATAAATTTTAAAAAAATAGTAAATGGGTCAATTACACCATTTCCAGACATCTGCAGATCAGCCTAATGTTTGTTTCAGCACTCCATATTCACCAAATCATGCATTGAGCTGGTTGTTGTTATGCAGTCAAACATTACAGAGAGGACCCTACTATCAAATCCAATATCTTTAAAGATTTCCACAATTGTGTACAGTTAACTGGACCTAAGGCATAAGGCAATCTGTAAATGTATGAATGCCATGTAAAGCTGGCTGCACTTGCCTTTAATGCATTTTTCTGCCAGGAGATTACAGATACACTGCATTACACTGCATTGTCTTATGGTGTCTGCATTCTCAGTGATCTGTAAAGAAAACCATCATGATATTAACTTTTCTTGATTTCCTATGAGATGCACATTGCAATCATTTATCTGAGCGAACCAAATAACTTGACTTCATACCCTTTCAGTATGACAATGCGACCAGTGATAGATTTTAGTGACAAAAATGCCATCGACCAATTGAACAAGAGTACTCCAGATTCCATAGTTAACCCAAGAGGCTGTTGAATCGTTTAATAAAGACCAAAGGCCAATGATGAGTGACAATATTGCCTCCATATATGTACCCCGTGATAATTGTTATGGTTTATTATGCGGTCACCCTCAACTCAGGGTGGCGGACAATAACTCACTATTGTTTGTTAAGGTTCACTTTGGTAAGGCCTCAAACCTGTCTCGCACCCAACCCCAACAAATACCCGGTGCCACAATGGACTAGGAACCAGGCTGGCATATAGGAAGAATATAGATTAATTAATTTATTTAAACCAAATTTGACAAACAGACTAACATCAGCCACCAATGCTGTGGCAACACAAGAACAAAAATGACATCCTTAATGGCACCAACACAGAGATAATACTGAAATACGCAGTCACAATTTCCAGCAGCTTTCTTTTCAAATCACCCACCAATACAGGAAAAGAACAATTCAAGACACACAGTGATTGCTGATTTGGTTATAATACTTTTCTCCCGACAACACCCACCCTCCAAACATCAATTAGACTTGGCCCCTCTGAATTGAAGGCCAGTGGCAGAGAATGGTAACACAATGGGAACATCGTTTTTCTGGGATTCTGATACAAATGCACTCTTTGGAAAAGGGATTCAAGGGGAACATCGTTTTTTCTACTTATTACCACAGATGCAATATGAGGGGAAAAAAAGCAATGGGAACATTTGTTTTGCCACACCTAAAAAGAACAGGCAGGGCTTTGTGGTTCGGGTCAGAGCACAATGGGAACAAAAGGGGAGGTTTTGTTGTTCCCATCACACATGCAAAGGAAATACAAAGCTTCAAACGTCTGATCTACAATGCAGAGGATCAATGGGAATTTAATTTGGCATCATCCATACTCAGTTGGAAAACAGGGTTTTGTTAATACTTTTTTTCCAAATCTTTATGTCTATACCTGCTCAAAACAAACTGGGAAGAGTTTGTTAATTTTGAATGCTAACAAAACACATCCAGTGATTTCTATAGGGGAACTAATTGATTTACTTTAATTAAATATCCTAAGGACCTACACAGACAAACAGGATATTTTGCTATGGGGAAATAACTAAAACAATGCTTGAAAATGCATGGACTACACAATGTATGGCTTTTGGGACAGTTTTACTTACAGGAGAGCCTTGTAATGAGCATCAGGGAACAAGAGGGCACCTCTGGGACAGCAAGGGTGTCAGTCAAGGTTAATCCCCTCTGGCTCCTGCAAGGGGTTCCAGTCATCTTCTATGTCTCCTGGTCCCTGTCTCCAGTCCAAGACTTGGGGCCTCTCTGCTTGGATGTTTCTCGCAAGAGTTCAGCAGCAGGTTACCTCCTGGAATAAGTGAAAAAAGCCCAGTTCTAATGCAAACTGGTCTGCTTATAGGGCAAATTACATCACAAACTTGCCATGATTCACACAAAAGGAATTGGTGGTTTTCTCTACACACAGCCCACCTGTTTGCTAATAGGACAAGGAGATGAGGGGTGTGAGTTAGGAAAGCTGTGGGATGAGAAAGCTTTGTCATCCCAAACTGACATGTGGGCTCAGCCCTTTTAAACTCTGAAAATCTATCAACATGGCAAGTACCCTAATTTTTCAAATCTTTACGTGTATGGATATATATTTTAAGAACTAAATTTTAAGGCACATCAGATGATGCTAGTCTGAAGTCGGTACGCCCTTCCTATGCAGGGATACAGTTTTTCTTTGTTTATTCCGGAGGCGTATCAGTGAAAAATATGTCACTTCATAGTTCCCATGTCAATTTTGTCCTTCAACCTCATACCAACTTTCAAACTCTTGGAATGCAGGGAAGGTCCAAATCAAATTTATATTAATAACTTCTGTTATGTTTATCCCACAAAATCATTTTGGCATTGTTAAACAACAGGCATTACTGTCACTTTTAACAAAGGTCTGGAATGACCTTTGTGGCATATATGCTGCCCTTTGAATGCAATCATATGTATTTTTCTATTAACTAAACTCCAGCCTCAGCTTTAGTCTCTTTAAGTTTCATTTTCCATTACGCATGTGATCAGCCAGAGGCAGGCTCATGTTTATCTTCCAACCGGACCTCCCTCTCCAGGACCCACAGAGGAAAGCTCTTGGAGGTTAAGTTTCAGCTTCAGGAGATATGACCGGCTGGATGTAAAATTCTGCAGGCAATGGCTTTTAAACTCATGCACAATGCATTTAACATTACATTTTTATAAGACACCTGGCCTTATATCTATGTGTAATGTACTTCTATAATCTTGCAGTTGCAAAATACATGAATATCACTTCTGGATTGTCCATATGTATAGGGAAGTTATATGAGAACACAATTTTCAAACTCTGAAAGTCTAATAGGCACTTCTCTCTGCATACTGCAGTGTAGCAGCAACCTATGCTCTATATCTTGGTGTATCAGGAGGTAAGAGCACCAACGTATGTTCCTCTCCCCATCTACCATGATGCTCTCCCCCTCCTCCATTACCTAATGTGGGGTACTTGTGCCTCTATCCGCTTTTGGCCCACTGCTCTGTGCCATGCCAAGAAAGATTATCTCAGCCTGACTTTACTGAAGGATGCTCCCCTAAACCTCTTTTCGACCCATGCCTCCCCCTGTTACTGCTCATTCTGCTGCTCTCATCAACATTCCTCCAAACAAACTGATAAACTGATGCAGTGAAACATTGCTCTTTGGCCAACATGCGGACGTTAGCACTTAGATGGGACTCCTCCACTATTCTTGACTCTCTGCTATCCCTATCTACATCCCTATTTACATGCCACTGATATACACACGGCAACATATTGCATTGGTCTTACTTCACCGACTGAACATAATGTCTGCACCACTTGAAATGTGTACATTTCAGTGTATCCAGTTCTCTTATTCATTGTCTCACACTGCTCTCTGAGTTTAGACGTATTGAATAGCTGTTGCTCCCACCATACACGTCTTTGCTATATGTGTTAGCATGCATATTATCTGCTAGTAGAGCTGTTATCATGTGCAACATAAGTAGCCCCCCTTTCCATGTGGTGGAGAACTACAACAACATGATAATGTCAAGCCTCAGATTCCATAAGAGTGTCACTTCTGCTGTTAATATTCCTTCCGCAGGTAGTTTTAACTTTACCTTACTGTACACCTGTACCCATGTCCTATGCATACATGCCTGATATAGATTCCCATAACATGAGGAGAGGCTTTACCAGTATGTATATTTGCACCAACTATCTCCTATGTATGCATGCCTGATGTAGCTCACTGTAACATGAGGAGAGGCTTTGCCAGTCTGTATTTTATACATATTCTTGTATCAGACACTTAATCTAACTAGCGCTTAGATGCCTTAGGGTTGTGTGCAATAAATACATTCTAAATAAATAATTATATAAAATAAAATACAATAAATAAATACTGGCATTTGGATTAGGGAAAAATAAGTTATTTTATTTCTTATAATTGCAGTAAACTTGGTTTCACTTGAGATGACCCAACCACAATCTGGTATTACATTAAATATTATGTACACACTGCTATCTGTCGCTTTAAGTAAAAGTGCAGCTCTCCAAGGATTTAGTAAAACAGCATTTTCTTTTCCTTGCTGAAATACATTGCGCATATCTACATGCTTTTGCGACTTACGCCAACTTTCTTTCCTCTGAGATTTAGGCCTGTTTTTGGTTCAATAGGCCTCATGTCTGACATCACCATTTCTGTGCTGGCCTTACACTTCAATGGGACTTCACAAATCACTCTGGCCTCTTTATTTCTGGCATTCAGGGGCTCTATTTCACTCCACACATCCCCCATCCTGGCTCTTTGATTCCACCGAGACAGAGAGAAGAGCAAGGAGAGCGTGGGTTTTCTGTTTCCGTGTGGCTTGGATTCAATCCAGGAATCTCCGCCAGAGCATGTCTGCTCTTTTCCCAGTCCTTAGGGAAGGGCGCTATGGTCTACACTCCACTCTTTTTGGATTGTGGGTTTTGGTCCTGGACCTCTCCTTTTCCGGTAGCTCCACCTCCGACCTGTAGAGCCAAGGAGTTATTTAGTCTGCAGAGTTTAAGTATTTTATACAGTATTAATTTCCCCGGTATGATCGACCTGGAAATTGATAAAAAAACAATGAGTTACACATTACTTTTCACTTGAGGTATTCAATTTCAGACATGATGATTGCTTTTGGTACATTCCTGTTAAGTATAAGTTGTTTTACTCCCTGTAATTGTGTGATTTCCTTTCCTACATTCGGGTTCCCATTCCTTACTTTTATTCTTCAGATTGTTCCTGGGAGCTACCCTCACTGGGTTCTTTAATCAGTTGCAAGTTCTGCTGGGATGACAGCTTTTCAACAGATTGATATAAACCCATTTCTCTTCCACCTGTTTTCCTTTAGGGATGCTTATCTCACAGGCGACACATGAGATTTAATCGACAATTTCAAAAGCACAGCACCAAGAGGAGAGGAACTTCCAATCTTTGGTCTGGTTCCTTTGGAAATTATACAGGTATAACCTGTCTCCTACTTCATACTCTTTCTTGGTGGTCTTTAAGTCATAGTGGTTTTTCATCCCCTCTGCCGACTTTTCTAAGTTTTGCTGAGTGTAAGCAAAAGGGCGCTGAAGGTATTTTTGCAAATTATCAATATACTCTTGAGACGTGGGTGCATTTATCAGGGTCTGCTCTTGAGTCCTGTAGAGCAGATGTTGAAGTAGCACCATTTTCTATCCAGTCATGAGCTTGAAAGGAGAATTTCTTGTCGCAGAAGATGGTGTAGACCTGATGGCCATTACGACAAGAGTAATTGGATGTCCCAAATAGGTCCAGAATCTTCTTCAAGATGCCCACAATCGATTTATTGAAACTCTTAACTCCCTCGCTCAAGGCTAGGTGGTAGGCAATGTGGAGTTTTCTCTTTACCCCTAGTATCTACCACATCTTTGTCATCACCTCACTGGTAAAATGACTTCTTTGGTCCAGCTCAATCCTTTGGGGATGGCCAAAATGAGAGAATATGTGATTGATCATTGGGGCAGCAGCTGTTTCCACGTTGCAATTTGGGGCGGGAAGACATTAGACCCACTTGGTAAACATGCATGCCACGGTCAACATGTACCTGTTTCCTCTAGAGGAGCGAATCACTGGCCCGATAAAAATGACTTGCAAATCCGACCAAGGCAGTGTCATTCCCCTTTTCTGTAGGGGAGCTCTGTGTATAAGGGAATTTGGTTGAAACTGAGCACACACAGGATATCCCTTTTAAGTGTAGATTGAGGTCCTGACCCATGTGTGGCCAGAATGCGACCTCTCACGAGATTTCTTAAGTTGTACGAAGCCTCCTATGACCAGCAGTGGCTGTCCTGGGCATGAATTAACATCAGGCTTTGGAATGAGGTAGGCACCACCCACTGGTCACATCCAGATATGGATCTCCATACCTACAAACCATCTTGGATTTGGAATATTTTGGAAAACTTCATCAACATCTGGAGATCCTCTTTCCCGATGTAATGAGATTCTGTCAGAGGAAAATTCACAGGGTCTTCAATTTGTTGATAACATTTCCCAATAATCGGGTCCTCTTTTTGTGCATTAATCAAATCACCATCTGGGGTGTAACGCTCACCTGACTCCCACGGAGGCGCTGGCCTGGTTCGCGCTGCTATGACCTCTTCTAAGGTGATGCGCAGAGTTCGGAAGACGGACTGGACCGGGCCCCCAAATCTGGCTTGTCTGGCTCACAGAAGTATCCTTCTGTAGGCGAAAATAGGGGATTAACTGTCTGCGGGGTAATGCAATCAGCCTCCCGCTTTCCCCTCTCTCCCTCCTCGAAACCCTTCTGTGATTCCTCGTAGCGTCTCACCTTAGTGTCTGGAAGGACGAGCTCTCCATCCTGCTTCTGATGCAGGGGCGCGTTGGTATCAGTTACTTCACTGGATTTTCGGATTGGTGAGAACCAAACTTGCTTGGCTTCCAGGTAAGTTTTTTGATAAGAGGTTCCCCTTGTGTCCATGCATTAATGTACTAATGCTAGTGTCTTTTTCCCCATAGGGGCCGGGGTACGGAATGCCGGGGAACAGGCACCAACCCGAGATGAGAGGTGAAATCCTTGTAGAAATCAGGTAAGTCTTTAATGAGCGTTTTTTTGGTAATGTCTTTTCATTCGCTCATTAACGCTGATGGCTTTTTTTTCCCAGGATGTGGCGCGGACCCGAAATGAAGAGGGAATAAATCAACAGGTAAGTCTTAACATGGAGATTTAGCTTTCCTTATTCCCTTCTCTCTCTCACCTTTTGTTCTGGTCTTTTTCTCCCTAGGCGCTGGGGCGTGACTGCGAATCCGGATGATCGCTGCTGAACATGGAGGCGCCCTGTAAAGGTGAGTGGAATGTGGCGCTGCAGCGATCGACACAATGAGCTTTTAAATAAAAGTCTTCCTTTTCAGGATTGTCGGTGAGATGTCTCCAGGATGCGGATTTAGCAGGTAAGGACTTTTCCTTCTTCTGTTCTCTTCTTCTCTTCCTTTGCAGGTGATCCAGGATGCTGGCAGGCGTGGCAGAAGTCAGGATGCAGGAGCAGACACAGTGAGCGTCCAGCTGCTAGATGCAGAACAACGCGAAGCACGTGTGGCTGTTCGGGTGGGGTTTAAATAGCCTTGGAAGAAGTTCCAGGTATGTATCCTTCCCCGACCACACCCGGATGGTAAATTAGTCCCACAGGTAAAGTAGTTCCTCTCAGGCCTCAAGGAGGCCGGGATCCTGCAGCATGGTCTGCATCAGGTAAGTGCACCCAAGCACTTCCATAATGAGCCTGGCGCCCATGGCGCCAGGACTGATGTCTTTTATGAGCCTGGCACCATAGGCGCCAGGACACTGACCAAAGGGCCCCTATATGGGGTTGCTGGGTCCTTCCTTGGGGACTGGATGTCCGCTTTCGGGGATGCAGGGCTTGAACCTGCTCCCCGGGAGCGGGCATCATGACATGGGGTTTCTTTACTCCACTGGGCAGTTGAGAGTTCATAGTTGGCATGTCTTTGCAACCTGGAGACAGCAGCGACCTGGATTTCCCCCAACAGGAATTCGGTTTCTATGAGATCCCTGTGGGTGGCTGCAGTTTTGGTCAACTGGTCAGCCAAGTCATTTCCAGTTTTGTCTCGTCCCTCGATTTTGTAGTGACCTCTGATCTTTTTCCAATAGATGGTAATTTTATTAGAGGTGACCAGATCATCAATTGTTTGGATTTATTTACCGTGCTTGAGTGGTTTGTTATTCGCACACAGCATGCCTCGATTTTTCCAATTAATTAGGTGCTCCACGAACCCATTTCTGATGTAATCTGAATCAGTGATTATGACCAGTTCTTTGAGTTGGTGTTGCACGGCACTGAGGATGGCTTGATGTACCGCCATCAACTCTGCCACCTAATTATTTCGGGGACCTATTTTGTACCCAGCAGACAATTCTGGGGCATCATTCACTCATGCATTCCCAATGCCAGCCTCTAGTTCTTTTCCCCCATAATTCTCAACCTGGTAGGAGCACCCATCCACAAAACTGTGGGTATCCCCTGGCACGTGTCATCCTCAAAGAGTTTGTCAAGGGAAGTAAGGTATGCCTCAATATTGTCTTTGGTCTTTAGACTTTTGTCCTCGAGACAGTTTTCAAGAGCAGAGTCATGCAAGTCAGCCAAACCTTGTGCTAAGGGACTCTTCTTGTTTTGGCCATATCTGACCTCCACAGGAAAGCCTTGAATAGAAAAAATCCAGGAAGTGGTTCTGGAATGACTCACATTCCCTGCTTGGATTCAGTCACTTTGGAGATATTGCAAGGGCTGATGAGGAGTCTTGACAATAAGGTGCTCCCCTGGATGAACGGGCAGTACTTCTTCAAAGCCCACACCATTGCCAGGAGTGCCTTTTCGCTATTGTTGAATTTTTCCCCCACAGGGGACAAAGTCTTGCTCGCGTACAAGATTACTTTATTGACCTTGTCATGCTTTTGGTATAATACTGCCATTGAGAAATTATTTGAGAACCCTGTCTACAAGAAGAATTCCTTGTTCTTTATGGGGTAAGCCAAACAAGGCACTTGGGAAATACTTTTCTTTAGTTGTTTTACTGGCTCAGATTGTTCTAGACCCCACTCCCGCTTGACCCCAGCCTTTAATAAATGGACAAAGGGCTGTGTGACCTCTGCTAGTTCTCTATGAACTTTCTACTATAATTAGTAAGTCCATGAAGGCTTTGTAGTTCTCGCAGAGTAGTAGGGCCTTTCAATTTCAATAATGCTTCCACCTTTTTTGCTTGGGGACTGAGACCCTCAGGGGTGTTTTCATGCCCTAATAAGTTCATGTGGGTCTTACATCACTACGTCTTCTGAAAGGACAGTTTTGCTCTGGTTTTCTGCAACTGGGTCAGAACATAGCATTCTTCAGCTATGTGTTCCTCCACAGTTGAGCTCTTGATTAAGACATTATTTACATAGGCTAGGTTTTCCCATTCGCCCAAGTCGGGCATGCCCTTATGTAGGAAGGTATTACATATGTTGCCAGAGTTTATGTATCCAGATGGGGTTTGGCTCCACGTGTATTGCTGCCCCCAGAAGGCAAAGACAATCTTGTACTGGTCTTCCCTTATCACTGGTACTGTCCAGTAGCCGTTGGTCAGGTCAATGGTAGTATACACCTTTGACCCTTGGATCTGGATCAGTCCACAATCGATGTAGGGAAGGGGCCATCTTGACATGTGGACTGGTTTATTTAACTCAAAGTCTGTGAAAAATCTCCATTGGCCTTTGAGTTTGAGTATCCGCAGTACCGGGCTGTTAAAAGTACTGTGGACTGGAAAAATTATCCCACGGGATTCTACGTTTCTTTTGTTTTTTTTAATATCACATTTTATTGATTTTATAACATAGAAAAAGGGAAAACATGCAACTGGTCCTATCAGGGCCAGATCTTAATAACAACAACAATAACATTAGATGGAAGACATGAGTTCAAATAGGTTGCATATAATATATCCTATAACAGGTTTTTCTACTGCAACCTTCACATCCTACATCCCGCAGTGTTATGGTTTCAGGGGGTTCACATTATGTCTTCCCATCATTGCCAAATTTTGCCCACTTTTTCGGGGCATCCTCTGGCTCTGTATACCCTCTTTTCTATGGCAATGCATATCTGTACATCCGTGATCCACTGACCTACTTGCGGTGGCTCTGCTGCTCCCCACAGCTGCGCTATGTTTTTTTTAATTACTGCTGTTGCAGTCATGAAGCAAAGCTTTTCGTACCTTGACATGTCTACCTCACTGTCCACTCCTAATAGCAGCAATTTGGGGTCGCTGGGAATGGTCTGGTTCAGGACTTTTGATAAAATATCACAACATTGTTGCCAATAGTGACTTATATCTGGGCATTCCCATAGTATGTGAAAAAAGGTTCCCTCCTCCCCTCGACAGCGTAGACAGTTAGGTTCTGCTATTTTACCCCAGTGGTACAGGGCTACCCTCGGGTAGTAGACTCTATGCAATATCTTCATTTGCACCAGGCGTAGTCTAGCCGATATGGCAGCTTCATGGGGGTACATTAGGATCTGGACCCAATCTTCCAACATGATCTCCCCCACTTCTCTCTCCCATTTTGTCTTCAGATGTATCAGATGTATCAGTTCTGGAGTGGCAAAGGAGGTGATAGCACTGTACATGACTGTGGTGACTTTAGCCTGAATGTGCTCTTTGACTATATTTCGCTCAAAGGGCGTACAGTCTGGAATGTCAGAGAGGATGGGGAGGTGTTGCTGTAATGCATTCCGGAGCTGTGTGTAATGATACCGTACTGCTTTCGGTAGGTCAAAGGTCAAAGTTAGGTCATGAAAGGGTCTAATAGTTCCTTCTACTATTATGTCTTTCACTTTTTCTATGCCATGTCTCACCCATATTGGCCATTTTGGCAATTTGGTCACCTCAGGGAGGTTCCTATTGTTCCATAGCAGTTGCAGTGGTGTGACTTTGTCCTCCCAGCCTATGAAATCGCGTGATTCCACCCAGATGCAAGGCCTCTGCGACATCATGTCTCGAGGGATTGGTCTGGGTGTCGCAGCATATAGTTCCATGGGAGGTGATGCTCTTACATGCGGTAATGTAGCTTCAGCGTGTAGTGCATCATTTATCACCGACATCTGGCTGGCCCAATAGTATGTCTGTAGCCTTGGCAGACCAATGCCTCCTTCCCATATAGACCTTTGCAATGTTCGAAGAGCTATTCTCGGATTCCCACCACCCCATTGGAGTTTCCTAAGTATACTGCCTATTTTTTGGAACGTCTCCATAGGTATGTGTAGTGGAGCGTTCTGTAATATGTACAAGTAGCGGGGGACTGCTAACATTTTAAACAGTGCCGCCTGTCCCAAAAGGGTCAAGGGTAGAGACAGCCAGTGCTGCACATCTCTTGTAAATCGTTCTGTGATGGGTTGTAAGTTATTGAGTATATAGTCATTGAGATCTCTTGTGATCCGGATATCCAGATAGCGGAAACGGTCAGGTGCGACCCTTTATGGGCAAGGCACAGGAGTTTCTTCGCCTAATTGGTTTATTGGGAATAGTGTGGATTTAGACCAGTTTACCTTTAGGCCGCTAAAGGCCCCATATCTCTGTAGCAGTTGCGTCACCACTGGGCATGTCGTCCTGGGGTGTCGTAGGTATATCAATAGGTTGTCTACATACAGCGAGACTCTGTCCTCCCATCCTGGTCTTCCCGGGATATCCTTCCAGGCACATGCGTTCCTCAGCAACTGGGCCAATGGCTCAGTAGCCAATGCAAAGAGGAGGGCTGATAGGGGGCATCCTTGTCTTGTCCCTTTTCCCAGGGCAAAGGATCACGACGTCCAGCCATTTACCCTGACTTCAGCCATCGGTGAGTTATAGAGCAGTTGGACCCAGGATAGGAAGCGTTCAACAAACCCCATCCTACGCATGACCTCCCAGAGTGCCTCCCAGTAGATGGAATCAAACGCCTTCTCGAAGTCTATTACAAGTACTCCCAGGGGGACGCTTAAGTTCTGGGTGCTTTCAATGGCTAGGTGTATTCTCCGTATGTTCATCCTTGTGGACCTACCGGGCATGAAGCCACATTGGTCTGGATGAATTAGGGATGTTATGACTTGCTGTAGGCGTGTTGCTAGCAATTTGGCCAGGATTTTTGCCTTGCTGTTTATGAGGGATATTGGTCTGTATGAGCTACATTTGTCTGGGGGTTTATCTGCTTAGTATTACAATTATTGTTGCTTTCCTTTGGTCCACTGGTAGGCTCCCTAGGCTTTTGGCCTGGTGGTACATATTAAGTAGGTGGGGGGCCAGTTCGTTACCACCAATCTTTTTCCAGGCTTCTATAGGGAAGCCATTCGGTCCGGGTGTTTTCCCGGATTGGAGATGCATCATAGCTTCTATTATCTCCTCTTCCGTGATTTCTATTTCTAGGCTAGCAACTTGTTTGGTATTTAGGGAGGGAAGGGTGATCCCATCCAGTATGGAAGCCTCGGGCGGGGGGGGGGGGCTGGGGAGCCATGTATAGTATTTTGTAAACTTTTCTGCCATATCCGCGTCCGTCAGGCACAGTTCCGCATTTTGGGGTGTGGTTACTCTTACTTGATTTTGGCCCTCATCCCTATGTTCCAGCGACGCTAGTATCTTCCCCGTTTTGTCTCCTAGTTCGTAATTTCTGTCTTTCATTGCTCCATGGGCCTGTTTACCATTATCCAATGCCACGTTTTGTAGCTTTTTTTGGGCCAGGACGAAGGCTCTATTCGTATCGGGACGATCCTGGGCCAGGTGCGTCTCCTCTGCCTGCTTAACATTTGACTCTGCCTCCTTTAATGTGTTTAGGTGTGCTTTCCTTTGTGCTGCAGTCCAAGAGATACTCTCCCCTTGGATCACAGGCTTGCAGCCTTCCCATATAGTAACAGCGCAGTCTACCGACCCTTCATTTAACTCAAAGTATGTTTTGCTGGAGTTTTGTAGATGTTCTGTCAGTTCCGGGGATCCCAGATGGTAACAATTTAGTCTCCATACCGGTGGAGGGCTAGGTTTACAAGTCATGATCGTCATGCCTCTTGGGAGATACTCTGCTTGTGTCGCCATATGTAGTATCAGTGCTGGTACAAAAAAATAATCTAATCGCGACAGTGACGCATGTACCCCAGAGTGATAGGAGTATTCCCTTTCCCCGGGCGTAGCTCGCGCCACAAATCTCTAATTCCAAATGCTTCCGTGAATGCGGATAGCTTAGTTCGGGTGTTGGGATCCCTACTGCGTAGGTGTGTGCGATCTCGTGCATTGTCAATGCCATCATTGAAGTCTCCTCCCAGGATTAGGATATCCGATGTGTCAAAGGCGTAATGTCATATATTAGTGTGGCTAATAGTGTGGGTGGGTGGAAAGTAGACCGCTATCAAGGAGATTTTTTTTTCCATATTGTACCTGTGACATATGTGAATCTTCCTCCGGTGTTTTGTGTTACTTTCATAAGGGTGAAGGGAAGTCTATTGTGTATTAATATTATTACCCCCCTGGCTCCCATCGTGAAGCCTGCCTGTATTGCCTTGCGATAATTGGAGCGTTTGAAAAGCATGTTGGTTGTACCTGCTAGGTGGGTTTCAGTTAAGAAGCCTATGTCTGGAGCGTGTCTGTTCAGGAACTGTCAAACTAGTCGTCTCTTCAGACTGTTTCCTAGGACATTCACGTTCCAGGTCAGGAGCTTTAGGGCTGGAGTCTTAGGGGGTAATTCATAGAAATAAGCGCACACGTGGCTGTCGCACAGTGTGCACGTGCAGCAGTCTGCGCCAGCCGCGTGCGCCAAAACTCATTTCAGCGCACAGCGTATTCATGGATTTCAACATCCATAAACAGCAATGGCGCAGAGTCGCGCAGCGACCCTGCAGCAGTGCCAGTTACGCCCCCAAGCCCGCCCCGTGCGCCATGAACACCGCACAAATCCAGTACATGGTGCAAAGGCCAGTGGACCAGCATACAGCCCCTCAACCATGAAAACATGTGTAAAACTCCCCACGCATGCCCCAGAATACACGTACCCAGCTCGCGACAGCGAAAACGCGTGCAAAACCCCCCGTGCACCCCTCTGAATACACGTACCCTGCTCACGCCAGCAAAAACACATGTTAAACTCCCCGTGCACACCCCTGAATACATGTACCCCGCTCGTGCAAGGTAAATAGCATAGAAAAAGCACCTTCCCTGTGGCGTGGGCTGCCTGTGGGGCATGCCCAGGGTGGATGGGGTGCCTGCGTGTAATTGGGGGGTGCACTGGAAATTTCACACATGATAGGCCCTGTGCAAGCAGGCTATGTGTATTTGGGGGGTGTGCGGGAAGTTTTACACGCGATAGGCCCTGTGTGAGCAGGGTATGTGTATTTGGGGGGTGCGCGGGAAGTTTCACACGCGACAGGCCCTGTGCGAGTGGGGTACATGTATTTGGGGGATGTGCAGGAAGTTTCACACGTGATAGGCCCTGTGTGAGCGGGGTACATGTATTTGGGGGGTGTGCAGGAGGTTTCACACGCGATAGGCCCTGTGCGAGTGGGGTACCTGTATTTGGAGGGTGCGCGGGAAGTTTCACACGTGATAGGCCCTGTGCGAGCGGGGTACGTGTATTTGGGGGGTGCACAGGAAGTTTCAAATGCGATAGGCCCTGTGCGAGTGGGATACATATATTTCGGGGGTGCGGAGGAAGTTTCACACGCGATAGGCCCTGTGCGAGCGGGATATTTGTATTTGGGGGGTGCGTGGGAAGTTTCACACGCGATAGGCCCTGTGCGAGTGGGGTACGTGTATTTGGGGGATGAGCAGGAAGTTTCACATGCGATAGGCCCAGTGAGAGCGGGGTATGTGTATTTGGGGGGTGCGCGGGAAGATTCACACGCGTTAGGCCCTGTGCGAGCGGGGTACATGCATTTCGGGTGTGCGCGGGAACTCATAAACGCGTTTTCGCTAGCGCGAGAGGGGTACATGTATTCTGAGGGGTGCACAGGGAGTTTCACACGCGATTTGTCAGTGTGCATCCTCTCGGGTGTGCCCCCTCCCCAGGCGCTGCAAGCAGCCGACACCACAGGGGGCTACCCTACACCCCTGGCCATGCTCAGCAGACAGACCATCTACTCTGGCCATGCCCTGCAGGCAGCCCATCCACCCTGGGCATGCCCCGCAGGCAGCCCACATGGCACCATGCACTTGTGAGCCCCAACACATGTCCCACCCACCATTGACGGGCACCTGCCAGCAGGCCCTGACTCATGTCCGCCTGCACCACCACCCACCCAGCATTGACGGGCATCTGACAGCAGGCCCTGACTCATGTACCCTTGCATCACCACCTACCCAGCATTGATGGGCACATGCCAGCAGGCCCTGGCTCATGTCCCCCTGCACCCCCACCCACCCAGCATTGACAGGCACCTGCCAGCAGGCCCCGACACATGTCCCCCTGCACCCCCTCCCACCCAGCATTGACGGGCACCTGCCAGCAGGCCCAGACACATGTCCCCCTGCACCCCCACCCACCCAGCATTGACGGGCACCTGCCAGCAGGCCCTGACACATGTCCCCCTGCACTCCCACCCACCCAACATTGATGGGCGCCTGACAGCAGGCCCGACTCATGTCCCCCTGCACCCCCACCCACCCAGCATTTTCGAGCACCTGCCAGCAGGCCCTGACTCATGTCCCCCTGCACCCCCACCCACCCAGCATTGACGGGCACCTGCCTGCAGGCCCCAACTCATGTCCCCCTGCACCCCCACCCAGCATTGACAGGCACCTGCCAGCAGGCCCCGACACATGTCCCCCCAACACGTCATCAACATCCACAATCATGGCCCTTATGGCCACCCAAATCCCACCCCATGCCACCACAGTCCAAACCCCCAACCAAGTATTCCATCCACCCCACAATGAAATCCCCATTACATGAAACATCCAAAATGGCAAGTATGCACATAAATACATGTCCGTCACACACACACAATGGGTGCAAATGATTGTGAAAACCCACATCGCAACATGCATGAAACCAATGAGAGAATACCACACAATTGAATTATGAAACCAAAATGTATTAAATGAAACATCAATGGAATAAAATGTAATCACTCAAGAGAAAATGATAACAAACAAAATGCTGGATGTCTCGAAAAAAGTAAAAAAATATATCATTGAAGAATCCACATAAAATCAAATGAAAATGGCTCCAAAGTGTCGGTCCATCAAACCAAATCCAAAGGATGAAAATCGATAAATTCATTGCTCCATGGGAAAAAAAAAAATAGAGGTCAAATCCAGTCTTCAACTATATACAATTAACAAATCCAGGGTCCATGAGCCCAACAATTCAAAGGAAACCTACAAAAAACACTACCTAATAACCAACTATATACAAAAAGGTGGGGCATAGTCCATGCACCCCAAAAGAAAAAAAAATATAAAGGAAACCTAACACTAATCAACTATATACAATGGTGGCAGGAAAGTCCTACGGCTCGCTCTGTGATGTCCCGGGCCAGGTCATCTTCAAACTCCATGTCGACGTCCTGGAGGCGGGCCCCTCTCCTCTCCCCAAGGTCTCGCAGGGATGCAGTCATGGCCTGTTCCAACTCCCTGCCTGTTGCACTCAGCCCGCCTCAACGCCCTGCGCATGGAGTACTCCACCCTGACCATAGTGAGCTCTTCCACCCGCCTGCACTCCGCATCTATCCGCTGGCCCAACCGCTGCCACACGGAAGACACTCCCATTCCAGGGTCCTCCTGCCCTGCGGCGGATGCCTGCCCCTCTGATGTTGATGGCCTGAGAAATTATCTCTCCCACCTTGAGCCGGCTGCCCTGCCCGATGATGCCGGCACATCCTCCATCTGCTGGTCTCCAGTTGGTGGGGTGTCCACCCTTGCTGGACCTCCGATTCCTGACTGTGGCAGGGATGTGATCTCCACCAAGCTGACTGCATTGGTCGGGGCAGGTCCACAGGGGGCCCTGGTGGAATCTGGGCTGGAAGACAGCATGGAGAACGACTGGCGCATAGTCTGCACAGAGGAGGAGAGGGCCACCAGAGTGCCCAACACATGTAGGAACCCTCTGACCAGGGCCCCTCCCAACTGGGCCACGTTGCCACGCAGCTCTTCATGATGAGGTGCGTGGTCCCCCCAGGAAGCATGCACGTCATCACGAACGTCACGCATGCGCAACGTGACACCAATCAGGACGGACTCCATACAGTCACGGGTCTCCTCGTCTGCAGGTCGTGGAGTGCCAGATGATGTGGGCCTCCCCCCTACCTGCGGACGGGCCTGGGACGGAGCATCCCTGCTGGTGCATGGTGGTGCAGTCACAGGGTCAGGGACAGTGACATGCACAGGCCCCTCCTGTGCTGCCTCCTGCCCCTGTCCCTGGACTGCACCACTTGCACCAGAGGTACCACCCCCCACCAGGCCCCATGTGCGGCTCAGTAGCGGCCTCCTCCTCCTCTGTGTACACCACCAACCTGGATGGCTCTGCACCGTCTTCCCCCATCGCAAGCCCCTGTGGGATCTCACCTGCCCCTTCCGCTGCAGCCGTAGTGGCAGACACGGCACCAGTCCCCTTGCTCCCGGATTATGGTAATTCCTGGGAGGGTGGCTGGGCCTTGCGTCGCCGGCCGGTGGAGGCATCCCTACTGCCTTGCTCGACAGCACCGTCTCCGTCCTCTTCTTCACTCGACGCTGTGTAGAGGGAGACATAGAACACAAGCATCAGGGTACTGTACAATAGTCCCCTAGACAGGAAGCAATAGCACATGAGTGGCACTGTCAGATTTCACTTCCATCATGTCCCTCCACAACACATGGGTCAATGCAGGCAGCACACATACAGAAACAGGCACGGCGCATGCAATCAACATTGGCATCCATGTCCAAGGGCCTCTATTAACATACAATGTTGTCTTCAAACTCACATGCATCATGAGTCATACTGATCCCATGCACACACATCACCGGAGGCTCATGCATCTGGCCTCGTACACCACAGACACAGTGGATACAAGGATGACTAGTCTGCTTCAGTGATTCAACACATCGTCACGGACATGTGTCATGCATCCATGGCATTTCAAAGTACCATACACGCTACTCAGACACACAGACATGTACACCATACATGTGCATGACAGCAGCACCCATCTCTCACACCGCATCCATGTCCAAGAAAAGAGACAGGCATGCATTCATGTGTGCATTCCGCATGCTGCTCCGCATGTTGCATTGTAACACATGCACCATCCATGTGTTTCACACATGACTGGTCACACATGCAGCACCATGATGTCCCTGCACACACACATCCATACATGGCCTATGTCACACATACAGACAAGTAGATGACTACCAGCACACTGCTACATGCCCTGTTTCACACAGCAATGCATGGCCACTTACCGCTCAACTCCAGACGGGTCTGCCTCTGAAGGATCTGGACGTGGAGCGCTGGGCTTATGAGTTCCAGGACCCTTGTCTGGATGTTGGTCAGGCGGACCCGGCACCCCTCTGAATCCTCTGCCTTCAAGAGGCACCGGGCCTTGCTGAGGGTCCTGGACCTGAAGTCCTACCAGTGCTTCCGGACGTGTTGCATGTTGTGGGCTGCCACCCCCTCCACTTTGATGGCAGCCACGATGTCCTTAGAGATCCCCTTCCGTCCTTCATAGTCGGCGTGTGAACTTCCAAAGAGGGCATCATAATGCCCCAGGACTTGCTCCACCAGGGTGCCAATTCTTTGTCACTGAAACTGGCAGCCCTCTGCCTCTCTGCTGTGGGGTTGCCACTGGTGCCAGATGGTGTTGTGTTAGACATGGCAACCCCCGAGGCAGGTGTGGGTGGGCAACTGGGTCCTGGGGCTGGGCTGTGGAGCGATGGTATACCAGTCGGGAGTCTTCTGTTCCAGCAGGGATGGTCACTGCAACTGGACCCCTGCAGATGGCATATGTGCAGGCACCAAATGGCAGGGCACGGTGGCAGCAGGCAGGCAGGCAGTAGCAGATGGCAAGTGGGAGCATGCTCGGGGCTCCGGGGGGCAGGAAAATGGCCTTCAGGGCAGGAGCGTGGATTTCCGTGTGTTGTCACGTGGCCAGCTTGATACGGAGTGACTTGGCACGTGAAAAAAGTGCATGTCAGTGTGTCATTTGAGGAAAGGCCCTTAGCGCGTAAGTGCGTCTGTGACGTTACGCGTTTGAGGGTTTCCCTCGTGATGGGTGCATAGTTATTCAGCATGTGAAAATACAGTACGTCCGCATGTTACTGCGTGTAATCCGAGGAAAGGCCCTAAGCGCGTAAGTGAAGTGACGCGCGTGGGATTTTCACTCAGCACGGGTTAAAGGTGAGCGTGGCCAGCAGTTCACTGTACGTGCCTTTTGTGGAGACCGAAGTGTGTGTTGCTACTTCGTGTTGTTTCGCGCACCATCACAACTTCACACCGGATCAAGGACGTATCTCTTCTTTTGACTGGGGTATTGGCTACGCGTGTTTTTCATTATCACGCTAGTCTGACGGTGAGTCGTGCACGCTATTTTTCCCACTGTGGGTGCCCCTGTGTATTGTGTACCCGTTTTCAAGGTCATAGTAGCCTGCGTGTCCCACAAATACATTTTTTTCGTGTCCCTGGGTGCCACCGCGTACTGTGGGAGGTTAATTCCACACACGTGGGCTACCGGGGGTTGTATGCACGGTTTTACAGCAGTTTTGGGGAGCCTGAGCGTTGCGTGACCCATCACTTCATCACCGGGGTCACATACAGCCTTGCAGGTGCAGGGGTGCTGTTAACATCTTGTATCCCACCCCCTTCACCCCAATTGCCCAGGACAATTGTCGTGTACACCTCCCATTGACACTACTCCATCTGTGCCGGCACTACTCCATCTGTGCCATGGCTGGGAGGCCACGTAAGGTGAGGGGCGCCTCAGCTCGACATACTCCACGTGGCGGGCGTGTTCAGGGACGTGGCCGGCGTGACCAGGGAGTAGGGGGACTCCAGGGTGTCCAGAATGGCTGCAGAGGGGGAAGAGGCAGGGGTGTGGCAGCTCGGCACGATGTTGTGCCACATGTTGGTGCAGTCATGTCACCACCCCCTGCGGCTCCAGGAGATGCAGTTCTTGAATCTGACACTGGCACCCATGTGACCCGGCAGTCTGTTTCATCGACTGCCACGGGCCCAAGGGTAGTGGTAGCTGCAGGTGCAGCTGTGGACACCACCACCCAGGCTCAGGGTCTGCCAGCGCAGTCCATGGAAGATTTCCAGGTGGACAGGAGGCACACTGTAGGTGCACGCAGGGCTGCCCTGACTGAGGCACATGTCCCTGTGGAAGTAATGTCATCTGCTGCCCCAACCAGCTGGATGTTGGCAAGTGCAGGGGCAGATGCAGCTGACACCACCCCGGTTGTGAGTCTACCAACCACGACAGTCCCGGTCAATGACCCTGGCACAGCGGATGTTGGTGCACAGGGTCCATTCCAGGGCACCCAGCAGCACTGACGCAAGTCAGGGGTTCACTCCATGTTCCACCTGCCACTTCCGCGGCTCATTCCACCAGCGCCACTGCCCATACTGATCAGGGTGGCATTTGCCAGCCAGGGTCGGGACCAGCGTCCAAGAGGAGGAAGGTTGCACCAGCAGTAGGGGCTGGGACCCCAGACACAACTCCGGCACATCGAGGAAGAAGCCTTTCTGCAAGCAGGAACTGGACTTCCCCGTGGACTATGTGTGGGAACACAACCGTGACATGCTAGTGGAGCCGAATCATCAAACTACAGCTGCCCATCGTAATACCCACTGGAAGCAAGTTGCGGATGATGTGAGTGCATTCGGCCATGAGGTGCGCACAGCGCAAGAGTGCAAAAAGCGTTGAATGACCTCAAACACAGCGCAAAGGCAAAGCGTGCCTCTAATTACAACATGGATAATGCTTGCGGTGGGCCACCACCTGAGGAGGAAGACCTTACTCCGAACGAGGCACTCGTTGCGGAGTTCACACCAACAGAATTGGTCGAAGGAGTGGGAGAGATGCCGGACTTTGATACCCCGTCCAGTGAGTGTTGTTGTCTGTTGGTCGACGACATGTGTGTTTTGCTTGTGTGATGTGTTGTGCTTGACGGCCACAGCATGTCATGTGTACATGGTTCTCATGTGTAAGTAATGCAATGCTTCTATGATATGTGCCTGCTGTGCAGGATACTGGACATGTAGAGCAGACGGGGACTGTCCTCACCACCACACTTGCACCCTAATCACATGCTAGTCACCCAGCTGCCCCTACAGTCCATGTTCCAGCTCAATGGCCCTTCTGCATGTAGCCTGGGGTGTGTTTCCTCTCAGCACTGGGACTATGTCATTGCATGACTGACGTGCATGTGTCCTCTGCATGCATGCGGGTACTCCACGTAGGCATGTTCCCTTGCCCCTCCACCAACCCTGTGCCCCAATTTCAACATTGCACATGTGTGCATCATGTTGGCGTACTGCACTGGCCTGTTCAAGAATCCTGTGTACATGCAAACTTCTACCAGCCAACCTGCCAGACACATGCAGCGGTGTACATCCTCTGCACTTCATGCAGGTTGTCTCACTTGGACTGTGCAGATGGCAGATGCTCTGCTGGGACATGAGTTCCCATTCATGCTCCATGTGTATTCCATGCATGCCCCTATGTGTCCTTGACTGGATGATCATTGTAGTACGTGTCCAGGATGACCTACATTTCTTTGCTTTTGATAATCTATTCCATGTCCACTCTGGCTCAGTCCTGCACCACACACATGTTTAGGGAGTCACAGTCTGTGCAGGGCACAGGCCTCCCCCGTTTCAGGCCCACTGACTCTGTTCAACTGGTGTAGGTGCTTCTGCACACATGGCTGTACTACTGAGGGGTCATCATATGTCCTGCTTTCTGTCCCATCTTCATCTGCTGTGTTGTCAGTTGACTCAGATAATGCAATTGATGCTAGCCAGCACTGTCTGCCAATACACAGGCCTCTGGTCACCCTTTCGCTGCCGTGCAATGCATCCCTAAATTTTCACTTGGGATGGGGGGTTGCTTGTAGCCATGCAACACATTGCACATGATGCCTGGACCTGCCCTTGCACTGCGTTCAAGTCAATTGAAACACATCATGATGTACTTGTTCATGTAGATAGTGGATAACGTACGTATGTCCTGCACTGCATCAACCCACTTCTGAGCCGTGTTACACCGTTCTACATGCCTAGTCCCTGATGCTTTGTCAAAGTGACCTTGCATGCATGCTAGGTTCACATTTGTGTGTGTGCTTCATGTGTTGTCAGTCTGTGTGATGTCTATATGTGTGTGTGTTATGTGCTTCTAACATGTGTACTAATGTACATTTTCTCCACTTTCCAGATGATGACACAATGGAGCCAGAGGATGGTGTTGTCATGTCAGTTCCAGGTTTGCTATCACACCAGCAACCCGGCACAAGTGGGGGTTCTGGGGTGGTAGACCACGAAAACCCACATGTGTTACAGACCATCTTGTCTGTGGCTGGTAATGAGTCAAGCCCGGACGATCACTCTGACGACAATGTTGAGTTGGATGTGCACCGGGTCCATTCGTCTGGGGTGAGTGATTCTGATGTGGATGCTCCTCTATCCGCGACACCTGCACTGAGGGGCCAGATGGTGGTGGGACCTCTGCCTGTGGTGGATCGGGACACAGGGTCACCATCCACACCAGTCGCTGATGTGCCTGAGACATCACATCAAAGGGGGAATGTAGTCCTGCAGCCGCGGGCGGTGCCAAAATGAAGAAGGACAGCCGGTCCTTGGGACCTGCAGGTGTCAAGTCCTGCAACGCGGTGGCCGCGCGCCACTGAGGTATACTGAGTGGGAGCAACACATGACTGCCAATTCAGAATGCCAGGGGGCAGCACTTGAAAACATCGCTGTGAGCATGTAGCGTGTGGCCCAATCCATGTTCCCCCTGCTAGGCAGATGCTTCTCCAGCAGCAAGCAGCACAGTCCACGGCCCCCTCGCTCAGGCTGGGTATGGTGGCCTCAGACAGAACACGCCAGGCTGAAATGTTGTCTTTGCGTCAAGAAATTGCTGCTCACGCAGAAGCACACATGGAGGCCCTGAGGGCTGAGTATGAATCCCTCAGATCCACTCTGTGTGTCCTCTTGATGTCCCAGAGGGACCGGTCAGAGGATAGGTTTGCGCAGCATGAGCGTACCATCTCGACTGAGCTAAGTGCTTGCCGGAAGGTGCATCAGTTGTCCAGCCAGGCCACGCAGAAAGAACTCCGAAGAAGCACACGTATCACTAGAGGTTCTGCATGCTGACCTACATGTCATCGCCGCACAGAACCAGGCTCACTCGTCTGGCAGACTTGCTGCCGACGAGGGGCAAGCTGCACCTAGGCGTGGTCAGGCTCCTATACCACTTGGACGACGAGATATCTCCCACACAGGCCGGGCTCTGCAGGCGTTGAGCCCATGGAGGTTTTTTTTTGACTCAACATCATCGCATGTGGGTGTTGAGCTGCACCCTGTACCTCCCCCCTTCTGGGTGCCTCCCCCCCAGTCGTATGTGGCCATTTTTGATTTTTCATTTTAGTCCAGTTAGTTAACATTGTTTTTGATAGTTAGTTTAATTAGGTAATGTAGGTTTTTTATAGTTAGTTTAATTAGTTAATACTGTTTAAAATTGCTTGTCTATTGTGCATTCATGTGACGGTGTGGTGCTTTGTAGCTTTTGAAAGCATCCACACTCTGTTCCAGCTGGGCCCTTCAAACTTGTCTTGTGTATGTGTTTGCAGCTTGGGGTCCTGACTCACATAGGCCACTCCTGCTTCCCTTACCCATGGGCTTGCAAGGATGGTTTGGTGTTACAGTCATCTACACAAGGGCTTTGGACTGTCATATCTGTGGCCTGTCTGCTGCTGTACTTCTTGTGTTGACACCCCTAGTGGGGATTGTGGGGGTTTTATCCACAGCATGTCTGCATTAGATTTGGGTGGGTTCACTATTGATGTGTCCATTAATTGATATACATTGTGCTGTATGTTTATTTTATTTCCTGTACATGTGCTTGATGCACTTCATGCTGTAGAGAGTTGCCGGCACCCTTTGCCTGTCAAAGTCACACTGATGGTGGGAGGAATTCTGATGTAGGTGTCTGACATGGCCCAGTCACAACCAGCATGAAGAGATACACACAGGGAACTTTCCTGAATTCATTATATGTTGTGTGCCCTTTCTACAGGAGAATGAGCCTCCAGACCACATTTGCCAGCAGACATGGGCCATTGTACGACATACAGCTGGCCACGTTCAGTGGGACAGACATGCACATGTGTGCACAAGTAGTGCCACAGGGCTACTGCTCAGATGTCCAACAGAAGCAGCTGTGTTTCCAGGAGCTCCAAGCAAGGTGAGCAGCACAAGGGGGCCACACCGCAGCCATGCTTCCACCAGGCCACTTGCACATGCATGCTAAGTAGTGCACTGATGGGGAGCTTGGACAGATGTTGTTGTTGAAGCGCACAGTACAGCTAAGATGCGTTGGGGACAAATGACAAGTTGCTTACCAAGTTGTCAGGGGCACACGCAGGGGCTGTCGCACATATCCTGCGGTCTACCCTGCTCCATAGAAGCCGAGCCATTAGCGCAGTAGAGTTCCTAGCCAGGAAATGAAGCAGCGCACAGGGACACCGAGCGAGGCACGAACTTGTGTGCAGTGCATATCATTTACATGTGCAAATTGACATGTGCACTACCTATTTTAATCTGCGGATGCCAGAACACAACCTGTACTGAAGTCGCACCTCGCTATAAACGTCTAGCTGCTCACCCAGGGACCATTGAATGATGTGCAATTCTTGACGCATTGGTCTTCCATTTGCCGCGCGCCCATGTGCGTCTGCTTTACTGCATTGACAGTGTATGGACCATCACGGGGGCAAGCTAACATATGGGTACAAAGCAGCAGACAAGTGTGTTTGTTTGTGGAGGAGTCACTTAGTTTGGGGCATTTATGGTGTTGCGTGTGTGTGTTCTAGACACACACAGATTAGTAACTCACACTCTCTTTGCAGCATTGAACTGCTCCTGTTACTGGACCTAAGAGCGTGGGTTGTTTCCAGCCCACACGTTAGGGCAGTCTACACTCCAATATTTAGACTTCCAGTGAAGTTATTTCTAGCCCGTAACGGCACGGATGTCAGGCTCTTTTCACAGGATATTTGCAACAGCAGCAGGAGCCCCAAGGGACTCACGTCTGCATCGTTCTATAGCTGGCCACGCCCCCTGGGATTCTAAGTTTTTAATCATCTCTGTGAGTCACTCCATGGACGTGAAAGGCAACCGATATTGCTTCACAAACACTGGAGCCATCTCTGGGTCCATAGGTATGGAGGTTGAATGTATCTCTGTGCATCCACAGTCGTACAAATCCACAGAAAAGATATTCTGAAAATCAGAAAACACCTGTCTCAGCTTCTGCTCCTTGGTCTCACAGGCATCAGCGAGAATGATTTCTTCTTCGACCATCTGCTCAAAGCCTGCAAAGACCTCGGGTTTGGCAATTCTGGTGGTATCCTCCAGTTGGGTGAAGGGATCTTTTCTTATGGTGTTGACCTGGACATGAGATTTCAAGGATGTAAGGTAGTCACTGTGACTTGAAATCATCCTTCCTTGTCACATGTCACCTCATCCCCACCATACAGGCAGGAGCAGTACACCAAGAAATTCCCCCCTTTCTGGGTGAAAATCCTTTCGTCGTCAAAACTGAAACAGACATTGGGAATTGGTCCGATGACGTCATTACCTAAGTCAATAGAATAATGTTGGGCATCAACTGCCATATTCAAATGGTGTCATGTTCTTGGTCAATTAAGGGTGTCGGAAGTAAATACAAACCTTGATGTTGGAGGTGATAATTCAAATGTATATAAGCAAACCTTGTTTTTGAGTTTCTGTCCTCGCATAATTTTTAGGGGAATTGTAAATTGTCGTACCTGTCCTGGGATGGTGGCCTGTTCTCCCATTTGAACTTCAACCACTTATGGCAGCAATTAAGCTTACCGACATTTTTCTCACTGCTGTCAAAGCACATGGGGTTACCCCTTAGTCAGGACCAGGCCTTGTAATTAATTAGGTCCAAATTAATTGCAAATCGATTGAGAATGTCACTGCCTAAGTAAAAAGAGGAGGGTGCATCTCTGACAACCCAACGATTGTGTTCTATGCTTTTGTCACCATTGGACATATTTAGCATGCACCTGCTAGGCAGGAGATATTTGGAATTTAGAGTTTCTAGGCCCATTTCCCACTTATGAATCAACTTAAACTTGGGAAGGGTCTGATCTTTTGGGAGTTTCCTGAATAATGCTTCCCTGATGAAGCTTCTTCCCATATAAAGGCATACTCTGGTGAGAACAGGCTCCCCCTCACTTACCTAAATGGGGAAAACAGCTGTTCTCCCTTTATCTAGAAATCTGTCAAACTTTGAGCTGGTTTTTCATCTTTTATTATGGGATTTGTATTTTCTTCTGACTGTGGATTGGTATAACATTTCAGAGTATTTCCTTCCAGTGTGGAATGCCCTTAAAACTGGCAGGAAGATTGATTTTCAAAAATGGAGAAGGCTTCCCATCCCCCGTTTGCTCTCCTACAGAGATGACTGTGATGTCTGGGACTTGATTGTTCCTACTGTGGAGTTCTATTTGGTTGGACCGCTGTTCAATCATGTGGCATGTGCAATATAAACTCACATAATTTGTACTTTGTTTTAATTTGATTGGCCGGTTAGTCTGAGTCCAGAGGACCATTTTCATGGAGTCAATCAGGGGTGATAACCTCTGAAGGAGGTAATTCCCCAGTAGACAAGGTGTGCTCTCTGGAGTTGCGACTATTACCGGGTGTTTCACCCAATGTGGCACAATTTTAATCTTCAGATCTGCAGTCCCTTCAACGAAATATAATTTCCATCAACGTTTTGGAGTTATCCAGGAAGAGGTGTGAGGGGAATTTGGTGACTCTCTCCTCTTCCTAAATGTATTTGGTCAAAGGCCTTTTTGGCGAGGATGGTGGTTTGGGATCCAGTATCCAACAGCACTGATAATGTACATTGACCCTGTATCTTGACAGAGGCATAACATCTTCCTTCTCTCTCTTTAAGGGGACAAAGAAAATGTGTATTTTGTGCCAGCTTGGCAGTTATTTTTTTTTATATTGATCTCGGACACTGTGTGATCTTGGACAGTTTTCTTTGTCGAAATCTGGGAATCTGTTAAGAAGACTTTGCACCCAGATATCTGTGGGATTGGGAAGTCCTCATTTTTCCTCTGATTCTTGGCTGTCCCCCTTTTTCCTGTAGACAGTTGTCCGAACCTGTTTGGGGGGAGGATCCCTCATTGCTTTCAGGGTCATAAGGGTGACATTGTTTAGGTTTAAGAATTGGTTTCTCTGGGTCAGTCTCCATACTTACCCAGTTTAAGTTAGGGTCTTTTTGGGAACCATTTTTCCTTCGGAGGCATCCCTCCTACCTTGAAAGAGAAGATTTTCTTCACTGAATCCTCCAGGAATTCTTCCCCTTCGAACGGGATGATGCGGACTTCCTCCACAAAGTGGGTCCTCTTTTGCTCTTGATTTCTCCTACTTACCCTCTGTTCCCTAGGTTCCAGCTTTACGGGGGTAGAAGATTTGTGTTCAGGTTCGGAGGTTTTCAGGGGTTTTGTTCTGGTGAGAAAGGAAGCTTCCTGTAGGGCTTTGCATCTCTCTTCCCCCCCAGAACCCCCTCCTCTGCAACCAGTTGGTTGTCAGAGGTAGTTCCCATCATTGCTTCGGGGCACCAGATTTAGGCGTGTAGCTGTTCTGGGCAGCAATTACCATTTGGGGGATCTGCTGAGCCCTCAACATGCGACCCAGGTCTTGTGTTAAATGTTGGACCTGGTGCTCCAGTAAAGACATTCTTTCTGGTTGGTAGGGGAGTCTGGATTCATACATTTGCTGCTCCTGGAAAGGGTAGCTGTCCCTTCTCCCAGAGTAGCTCGGGTATTGAGTGTTTCCCTGAAAACCCTCCATTCTTGATCTCCATTCTCCTTGATTTGGGAATATATTGTTCTGAAAGCAGGGAAAGAGATTAGATTGTACTGGAAATTGGGGTTTAAAGGGTATCTGGGAAAGAAACTTAGGTTGGGGGTGGAGTGTTACTTCCCTCCAGAGGGAAGCCTTGAGGGAGGTTTCCTGGGGCAGTACTTACCTGATTGCCCCCCTTGTGCCAGGGGCCGATACATACCCCAGAATGGGTCTGTTACCCTTGCATCTAGTGCTAATATAGGTGTCAGGGTCAGATGAAGCATTGGGCAGATACCCTGCCTGGCTACCTCCCAATTGGGTTGGATCAGAGGCTTTCTTCTGCCTCTCAATTTGCTTATTAGTGTTAGTCAGAGGAGTATTTTTAAGCCTCCCATTTCCAGGTCCAATATGTGGGTATTTCTCACTTCTGCCACCTTTGCAGCAGCGGGTGTGTTTGACGGTTTGGGGTTTTTAGCGTTATTTTTATTTTCAGAGGGCTTTTGTACTTCATAAATCTGTGTGGCTTGTTCTATCACCCAATACAGTGTCCTACGCTCATGGAAGTTTCTTACTAGTTGTTTCATAATGTATTTCGGGAGCTCATGGAAGTAAGTGTTAATGAATTCCTGGATATTGGTGTTCACCCACCTAGAGGTCTAGGCAAATACCTGGGTCACCTCTTGCACAAACTCTCTAGTTGCTTCATCTTCCCCACTCGGCAGGTTGTAGGCCACCTTGCGGGTCTCCTGAGAAATGCTTTAAGATAGCCGCATTATAGGTCAACCATCTTTTGTGATCTTGATCCTCCAGCACTGCAGAGAAGATGGAGTATTCCGGGGAGATAGTCCATTTGATTAACTCCATGGAATTTTGATCATTCTTGATACCAAATGATGTCATCATTTTGTCATAACGTTCTAGATGCTCCTATACTGTGTATTTGGCATTCTTGTGGTAGGGTGTCATACAACTCTTTATGGCCTTTATTTGCCAAATTGGGTCTTTCTCAAGACCTCTCCTCTGTTTGGCAGACTTTCTTTTACGCTGCACCCTCTGACTCAGAGCTTGAAATACTATTTTGAGGCCTGGACTCTGGTTCTTTTCTGTCTGTAAAGCGGGCCAGATGGTTCCTTTGTAGCTTGAGTTTCTGCCAGTCTAACTCCCTGATCTTCTCACCATAGGATTTAATTTTTTAAATCTGGGTAAAGATGAATACCCATCAATATCTGATAAGGACTGGCCTTCCAGCACAGTTGGACTGGGCCTGGTTGGGTCCAGCTGCCTAATTGTTCCCTGTTCTTGAAAACTGGCAGACATAAAGTTATCGGCACCCTGTACATATAATGTGGTGAGTTGGCTTAAGGTCCCTCGTAAGGAGGTCATCACTCCATGATCAGAGGGTGCCTTCCTATACTCTAATTGGTTGGGGTGCCTCAGAGCCTATTTGAAATGAGCTATTTCCTTTTCCAATCTCTCAGATTTGTTTTTCTCAGCCCATATCTTGTGGTGATATATAGAGGCCTGAGTTTTCAACTCTGATACCAGTGCTTGAGTAGCTTCTAGCACTTTATTTGTGCCAATACTCGGTTAATCAGTCCTTTGTTCTCCTCACAGAGGTACTCATTTTCCTTCTGCGAGGCTGGTATTGTCTGGGCATATTCCAACCTCTTCTTTTGCAGGAGACTAATCTTGCCACTTGTGCACTTTTGGCCTGTGTTGCCTGCTCTATGTCAAACTCTGCTTGCCTGACATGTTCCATTAATGTTTCATTTTCTATCTTCATGTCAGTCAGTTCCTGAGAAAAGAACTCACTTTTCTCCATGTCCTTAACTGACGCACTTCCTGAAGCTGGGCACTTTTCTCCTGACACAATGTTCTATTCTCTTCCCTGATGTGCACTCTCTGTTGTTTCAGAGTGTTGAAATGTTGGTGCTTCTTTTCTAATTCTACCTGGGAATTGACATCCCTAATAATCAACTGGCTATTTTCATCTTTCAGTTGCTTAATCTGCATTTGAAATGCAAACATTTCCTCGAAGCAGTCTCTTTTGTGAACAAACTGCTGGCTTAAATTGTGTTGACTCGCTCAGGTTTTCAACACCTTCTTGATATTCCTCTTTCAGTGCAGAAAATGGAGCCTCTCGCTCTAAATTCGATTGCTGTTGTGTCACTGACTCATCTTTTAACTGCTGAATGTTTTCTGATTGCATTTTGGCTCTGTTGCGCTTTTTTCCTCTAATTGTTTCAACTCTCTCTGTACTTGATCCAAAAGCTCAGACAGGTTTTGCACAGAGGATACACTATCCTGGTATCTTTCTTCCATGATCATCATATGGAAGTACATATATGCTGTGAGCTGAGCTATTTTAATTTGTTCATGTCTACTGGTCTGTGTCATATAAAAGTATGAGAGGGCCTGATGTAATAGCCCATTATCCTGCCACATATCAACATTTGCAGAGGTAACCTTCTGCATCATTCTAGCTTTCCACATTTCATACTCCTGTTCTACCCATTCACCTGTAATAAACAATTTGGATAGAAGGGTATGAGGGTGCAATTGAGGATGACGCCTTCCAACGCCTCATATATTGTTTGCATTTTTTTGGAGTAATGGAAAAAAGAAAAATATCTACTTCATTGTCACTTTTCCTCCAACACAGCGTAAGTCCCTCGCGCTGTCTGTGCAATAATCTTTGAATGAATAGCCTGCTTTGGGCACTGTGTTTGGACTTCATCTTAACTTGATGCCCTGATTTTCCTTTGTTTGACTACCGCGCGGCTACTTCAAAGATGGCCGCCACTATATCCGCAATTTTGAGGCTGCTTCTTTGAGCCTCTTCTCCCGCATCTGCTGCTTATTGGCCAGCAGGCCAGTCTTAATGGCCAACGGGGGACTGGCAGGCTTTAGCTGCCCCCTTTCTTCCAAGGCCCTCTTTCTAAGGCCCCTGTCTGCTCCCTGTCCACTACCAGGTCGCACCAGGTAGAGACACCATACCTCTGTTGTAAGAATGATTTTGCCTCCATAATTGACTCTTGCATTTGTGTGATGCTGCCGCCCTCCAACATGGGGTTAATCTCAATGTATTTACCAGCCTAATTGACTCTTGCATTTGTGTGATGTTGCCACCCTGCAACATGGGGTTAGGCTCCATGTAATTGCCTGCTTAATTGACTCTTGCATTTGTGTGATGCTGCCGCCCTGCAACATTGGGTTAGGCTCCATGTATTTGCCTGCCTAATTGACTCCTGCACTTGTGTGATTCTGCCACCCTGCAACATGGGGTTAGGCTCCATGTATTTGCCTGCCTAATTGACTTTTGCATTTGTGTGATGCTGTCGCCCTGCAACATGGGGTTAGGCTCCATGTATTTGCCTGCCTAATTGACTCCTGCACTTGTGTGATTCTGCCGCCCTGCAACATGGGGTTAGGCTCCATGTATTTGCCTGCCTAATTGACTCTTGTATTTGTGTGATGCTGCCGCCCTGAAACATGGGGTTAGTCTCCATGTATTTGCTCACCCCTAACTCTCTTCTGCACTTTGCCTATGATGTATTACTGCTGTATTTTCCTATGTGTGCTAAATAAATAAACAAACAAACAAACAAACAAACAAACAAACAAACACACAAACAAGGTGCTTCCATGCCATATTGATGTTTATGGTACTCATTCTGAAATATGTTCTGCACCTGCTATGCTCTCTATGCAAGGGCAAAATCTCAACCCAGTTCTTGCTTAGTTTGTACTCACAATGACAACTCAAAGCTTTATATACACACCACCCTGAAACCCAGGGTACAGGTCTGAATGGCTCATTCACAATGCAACACAACTTTCCATCCAATGAAATGCAATTACACCTAAATGAATAGTCTGGTTCTAGTTGCCCTGCCACGAGTGGAAACTCTCTACCAATCTCGGCACAAGCCCCCAGTTTTGTTGTGGTTTATTACGTGGTCACGCTCAACTCAGGGTGGCTCTCAATAACTCCCTATTGTTTGTTAAAGTTCACTTTTGGAAGGCCTCCAACCCGTCTTGCACCCAACAAATACTGGTGCCACAATGTACTAGGAACCAGGCAGGTGTGTAGTAAGAATATAGATTTATTAATTTATTTAGACCAAATTTGACAAACAGACTAACATCAGCAGGATTAGGTTGAAATTACCTAAACCCACACACTAACGAAAGTCCCAACTGCATTCATACTCAAATTTGTTAGGTTGGCCTTAACAGAAAACCTTTTCCTTTATAATGGTCACTTTTACAATCATCTACAAGGTACCAGCATGGGTGCGACATTCGCACCGGACTTAGCGAATCTGTATATGGACGATTTGGAACAACAATCAATTTACAATGTTAACAATCCCTTTGCCCAATTCATCAAGATGTGGCTTCGCTATTTCGACGACATCTGCATGATTTGGAGCGGTTCCTATGAGCAATTAATTTCCTTCTATGAATGGCTCAACACACAAAATTCCTTTATCCAATTCACAATGCATTCTGACCCAAGGAACATAGCCTTTTTGGACCTATAAGTACAGAAAACAAATTTGAGCCTCCTTGAAAAAGTCCTGTATATAAAGCCGACCGATAAGAACATGTTACTTGACTACCAAAGTTTTCACCCACGTAGTCTTAAAGAGGGGCTTCCATACGGTCATTTTTTGCGAATTCACAAAAACTGTACACAACTAAACATGTACAAAGAACATGGCAAAACCCTAAAAACCAGGCTCAAGAACAGAGGCTATCCTAAAGCCACCGTTCAGAGAGCTTACAAAAAGGCGTTACATGTAAATAGAGACAGTTGTCTGGAACCATCACAGCGACATATTCTGGACAAAATGACTTGTTTAAGTACATATAGCCCTATCAGTAGCCTCTTGAGGAAAACCATCTTAAGAAACTGGCACATGATAAAAACTGAGGAATTTAATCGATCCACACCACGCTTCGCCTTCAAAAGGCAAAACAATCTTAAAGATACCCTCGTACACACATACCCTAATGTCATCAGGGATAGACCAACACAAACACCACTGTGGGGTCTGCCTCCAGTGGTAGGCCATCACCGCTGTAGAAAATGTTCAGTATGTGCTCAAACCTCGAACATGAAAAGCATCAAACTAAGAAACACAGTAGTGAAATTAACATTGTTCACTAATTGCCTTACCCAATGGGCGGTTTATGCCATCAAATGCCCATGCGATCTGGTATATATTGGTAAAACCAAGCGTCAGATATGACAGAGAATTTGCGAGCACAAGTCGTGCATTAGAAACAAGATAGAGACTAAGCCATTAGTTGCTCACTTCTTAGCCAAACAGCATAAATGCACAGATATGCTTTGGTGCGTCTTCCAAGTTATGACACAAACTCCAAGAGGTGCTAATAGAGATCTAAATCTCACCAAATGTGAACAAAGGTGGATTTATGATTTTGACACTGTAAAACACGGCCTCAAAATCGCTGTGGAATGGAGTCTGTTTATTTAAGAATGGAACCTGGAAAACAATACATACCACACCTTTCATTATCAAATTGTTTTTGATCTCCAATTACACAATGGCACGAAGAGTATTGAGCTTCAATCTCGGCATTTAGACCTCGATCCAGTCTATATCACAAGTGCTCTTCTCTAGCGACTTCTGTTTGAACAATGAAGGATTTACAGCCTCAGAATGCACCACAACATGGCCTTTAACTACACTCAGTGTGTTCAGCACACATTAGATATATATTACCGCAGGGCATTTACATTAAGAAGTAACGTGACATGTATTGCATATTGGACAGACTGACTCAGTCACGCTGTCCAAAACAATAAATACATGATCCTTTTAAATTTGGCTAGAATTGCACAGGATTTATGGTACTCAATTGCATTACCTTATACTATGCGGTATACGGTATTGAGGCACACAGTACTTCCTCTTAATTTTTTTAAATATCAAGTTAAGTTACCACATTAAATGTGTACATACCAACCAAGAATAGAATATACTAAATAAGCACATTCAAAAAGAATAAGCAGATTAGATTTTCCTCACATAGAATGTCACGTGATTATGTGCCGAAAGTCACGTGTCTTCAGGCGAGTTAAACAAACACAGCAAGCCTGTTCAGACTTCCCGCACGAACTGGCTGGAGAGCAGAAACAACGTCTAAAAACTATCACAAGTAAGTGAAATATTGCAGTGAGCAATGTAGCTCAACAGCAGTTGAATAAGTACATGGCTGTAAGCCATTCTGTAGCCTTTTCAAAATAATTGGAAATGGGACAAACAATTGAAATAATGCAGTGAGCACGCAGCTAACCAACAGTTTAATCAGTACAAGGCTGTAAGTCATTTCACAGTCTTTCTAAACAATTCAGCCTGAAAATTAGACAAATGTTTGCAACAATGCAGTGAGCCACGTAGTTAACCAGCAGTTGATTCAGTATAAGGCTGCAAATCTTGTTGGAGCTTTTCCAAATAATTTGGTCCCCTTTCTTTTGCACAATATCAAATGGCAACAACACTGTCAACTAACACAGAAGCTTAAATATAAGGCACACTTAGACCCTGTGATTAAAGGTGTAACTGAAATATGTCATTTCGACTTTTCATTGACAGATATCATTATAACAACCCGCTCTGAGTGCCTCTCCAACTTAGTGGATTTCAACATCGGGTCCCCAATTTAATTAATTGCCAACAACAGAAGGCACGACCCAGCACGTGAATCTAAGTAAGTTGCACCACCATTTTTTTTCCCCTTTGTAACAGAGGTTATATCCATAATCTGAAATCAATATTGGAACACTTACGAGTTCCTTTCTCTCTATCTTTAGGGAACACAATACTGGATGCATAATGCAAATTCACCAGTTTGCAAGCTCAGAAGTCCCAAGTAGTACCATGGGTACAACAGGTTGGTGAAGTGGTTGATTCTTTGAGAAGATAATATGTGTCATCACTTTTAAATAAGTCGGGTAGCACAGCCTCCTCTTTGAAAACGTTTTTTAATATATTTTTTTGTAGATCATTAATCCCACCATTGGGGAATGAAATTGAACTTCCAGAAAAAACAACCTATGACCTGAAGATGGCCCAATACTCAAACTACTGACAACCCAAGACAGGGTCTGGTACACATCTAAGGGCCGAAACATATGTCGACCATCAAGTGAATCTAATGTGTTTTTCCCTTGTCTTATAGGCATTATCTATTGATTGTAATGCTTGAAGAAAAATACATTTAATTTACCCCATTATTGTTAAAGTATATGTCGGATGAACGTGGTGAATTATGATCAAAGGAGCAAATGTTTAAATGTTTTTTAACATGTTTTTATGAAAAATGAGTAAAGAGAATTATGTTTTGCAATGAAAGCTGTCTGTTAAAATATCTAAGTCTACCCAGGTGATTCCTCTACCAACTAATCAGGTAGATCCACTTTATCCTACCTTGCTGTACCGAAGGGACTAGATAGAGAGGGGTGGTCAATCTGTTTGCTTCTTTATTATATTGTATACTCTCCCTCTTACACAGATTTGACCTCCCGTTAACAAAAATAAGGGACTACCCAATTCTATATTCCCACAGTACACTGGACAGTTTGTAGATGACTGAAGTTATATGACTTTAAAAAAGGCAATTATTTATATCTCAATGCAACGCCCTGATGAAGGACTCATTATTGTCTGAAATGCATTGGCGTTTTGGCATCTGCAAATAAAATATGGATATGTTACTGAGAAAGGAACCAGTTTCAAACTAATTATTTCAAAGTTTTGCACCACGTTAGTATTCACGGATGAATACAAAAGAATTTAAGAAAATACAACTACCTTACTTCAAATTTTAAAGAAACCACTTGAGTGGTATTTAAGGTGTGCAGCCCACATCGATGGCTAATCAGCCTAGGTCTTTCTCTTCTCCCATGTCTGACAACACCATTTCTGTTCTTGCCTTATACTTCAATGGGACTTCACAAATCACTCTGGCTTCTTTATTTCTGGCAATCAGGGGCTCTATTTCACCCCACACAATCTTTGGTGGAAGTGATGGTAGGTTATGGTTTAATGAAACAAAACGCTTAACATTCAGCAGTGACAGGCATTTTGCCATCTTAAGTCTGTGGCCCCCTGTTATGCAACCCATGAGCACACTGATGACATCACAGCTGACATCAGTGATGACATTACTTAATACATCATCAATGACATCACTGAAAACTAGAGAACACTGATGATTGCCAGGGCCTGACGCCACCCTTGCATGGAATATGGCCTTAGCAGAGCCCACACCATGCCTATCTATCCAAAGTCATAATAGGTCTTGCCTGTGGCCATGTCCAGGGCCACCTTATCCCCATAGTGTGCCGGTAGTTCCATCTGACCAACTCCCCATGACATTTGGCCATCTGCCATGCCTGGACACTCCATCCAAAGTAGCAGTGGTACCTTTCCTGCAGCTAGGCCCATGGGACACTTTTCACACATAACGACTCTGCAGGTATTTTACATTTTTAACATGTTCTACAGGTACACTTGTACAATGTGTTTGTCATATGTGTTTAAACAGAAAAACACGATGCTTTAAGGTGATGACTAGTTTCCCATGATACAACTTCTGGTGTCATCAGTGTGCTCTGGTTTCCAGTGATGGCAGTGATGGACAGAGAGCCAGCCAATCACACCAGTGCATTTGGGTCTTCTAGGAGACTAAGCACAGGGAGTTTCAGGCACCTCCCTCACTTCCTGCCCACCTCAGACACACAGGCATCAGAGGCGGTCTTCAGTCCTGAAGCCCGCCTAAGACGGAGGAACAAAGGGACAAAACCTAGTTTGGCACACAAAGACAAACTCTAGAAGGACCTTTCCAAAAAGAAATGGTGAAAAAAGACTGGGACCTGTTTAAAAAAAGGGGGCTCTGACGCCATCTTGAAAAACATGGCTCCCGCGATTTAACGCTACCGGTGTTTGTGGTTGGAAAAAATCATGGTAGTTTGTTGTAAAACCACTGCCACCAGCCATTTTGAGAGGAAAGGCTAGCATTTGACTGCTACATGAGTGTCTTGACACAGGGGATATTAAGTAACACCTCCAGCACTCCATTATAAGATGATGTGGGCTGGGTCTAGGAATTTAAAAAGACTAGTAAAGTCAATTTCACTTTACTTTCTCTGGGAAACAGTAGTTTATCCCAGAGAAAGTATTTAAAACTTGGGAAAGACAGAAAGGCTTCCCTCTATCACTGCACTGAAGGTGCTACTGCTCATTTCCACCGGGAACAGGGGAGCTGTGTTGTCCCTTAGCGATTCTCCTGGGCCACGTTGAACTTGCTTTTTTTAGGCCTCCAAGTGCCCCATTGCCCGTGTGCAGCCTCTCTCCCAGCCCCCTCCCCTGCCTTCATTTCCCTGTTTGTGCGCTCAATCCCACCTCTCCAACCCTCCCACCTCCCGTGATTGGACCATCTGAGGGAGCTACACAGCACAAGCACCGAGCTGCTGCCCATTTCCATTGGGAACAGGTGAGCTGTGTTGTCCCTTGGAGACCCTCCAGGGCCACGTTGAACTTGTTTTGTCAGGCCTCCAAGCACACCAGCACCCGTGTGCAGCCTCTCTCCCAGCCCCCTCCCCTTCCTCCATTTCCCTGTTCATGAGCTTCATCCCTACTCTCCAACCCTCTCACCTCCCTTGATGGGATCATCTGGCTGTCATAAATGACCCTTCCAGGGCATCCCTCTGCCCGGCAGCCCCTGCGGCTAAGGGCCCCGAGGCTAAGGTCGACTCCTACAATGGCGGCTCCAAGATGTGTCTGCAGGTGACCACAGGGGAAGCCAGTGAAGCCAGCAGTTAAACAGACACCAACAAAAACTGTACGTGTGGCATGGGTGGGGTATAGAGCAATTACTCTACACCACAAAGCCCTCGCCACTCTACCTTACCTTATAACATAGACTGCTATAGACTTAGACCATGCATACAAAGTTGAACTTAGAAAGGTATTCCCAACATCATTGAATGTGCCCTAATTGTGTCACAGTGTTAGAGTAGAACTTTGAATATATTCCCAACATCACTGAGTGTGCCGTAATAGCGTCACTGTGTTAAAGCTGATTTTAGAAAGTGTTCCCAACACCATTGAGTATGCAATAATAGCGTCATAGTGTTAGAGTAGAACTTTGAATATATGAAGCCCGGTGCGAGTCAAGGGCGGTGCTTCGTTTTGTACTCACGCTGTTTTGCTGCTGTGGCTCTGGTCAGGACTACAGACCATTGGAGTGTGAGCCACAGCACTTCTTTTCAGCGTTTCTTTTCATCTGGGCTAATTTGGAACTTTAAGCTTGTGGGACCGCAGTACCGAAGCATATTCATCAGATAGGGAGCCTTTCTCCTTTAAGGCTTCCCTAGCAGCAGGCCACGCCCCCTGGAGCCAGGAAGTAAAACGAAGAGTCCTGAGCCCTTGCGGCGTGAAGCCCGGTGCAAGTCAAGGGCGGTGCTTTGTTTTGTACTCACGCTGTTTTGCTGCTGTGGCTCTGGAGGGCTGCAGAAAGTGATATCATTGTTGCTGGCCCAGGAAAGGGAAGGAGCTCACACAGAAGGTAACCAGCGGTGGCTTTTAGTATTAAACAGCTAGCGCTTTACAGCTTTACAGTTGATGAACTCCTTAATTGGTATGAAGTAAAGTAAACACACTGCGAGGCAAACCCGCATTATTCCCTGTTTATACCCCCTGCTGAGCACACTGAACGTTCTGGTTGCTGTGGTTACGATAAGACAGCTGCAGCACTCACAGCTCAGTGAGCTAACTAGAACTTGGCTGGAGCGTTTACTCAGCATTTGAAATTCGAGTAAAACTCGACTTGGTTGACCAGTAAAGGAGTCCGCTCTTGTGTACGGGGGTTTGAGCAGGGTTCAGCGGGAGTTCTGGGAGGCAACTGTGGGCCGTTGGCCTTTGAACCTCTCGGACTCTCTGCTGTTGGAGAACCCCTGTGCAGGAAGTAATTACGGGCTCACCCTCGCAAACGGACGCTCTGCTTAAAAACCCGTGTGGTGACTGTGGGCTTATAGCCTTTGAGCCGTACGGGCCTTACGCCCAAGGAAGAGTGCGCCACTATATAACAGGTTCAAAGCCAGATATTAATAAGCCAATGAAGTTACGGAGAAATCCGCTCCAGGATGATCCCCGAGCCCCGGAATGGGAGGAGCCCAAAATGATAAGTAGCCCCCCTAAGGTGTTGGTCTTTAGGCAAAAGAACAAAAAAATCTCATTTCCAAGGTGGTCAATGGGGGGTGAGTCGATTACCAGGGTGGAAGATTTGGTTTATCTGGGCTATAAAATCTATGCCATTCCGGCAGTATGCAAGGCAGAGTTAGATCTTGAAACAACAATAAAACCCCTTGCGGCCCAGATGAAAAGAATCCTTTGGAAATTTGGTAAATTCTCGTTTATACCAGTGCTTAAGTTTTATCAGGCCAAAGTGATTCCCATTCTGCTATATGGGCTAGAAGCGAACCCCCAGCTATGGAACACATCATGGCTAAAATGGGAAAGCCTAATCTGGAAGAATGCCCTGGGACTTCCCATGAGTCTCTCTATGGAGAACATCAGATTTGAATTGGGCCTCAGATCGCTACAGTCAAAAGCAGGTTGGAAATTGATGATATTACATCAGCGTATTTCGCTATCACAAGATCAATCCCTGTATACAGACATGAGACAACATTTGGAGGCAGGCACATCTCAATATCTGGGTAGGCTTGAGTCGCTCGTGCAAGAGTGGCAAGTGAATGCGGGCATTGAGCCCAAGCTTCTAGAGATAAATCCATTAAAGGCCAAAAATAAATGGGAGGAAATGGATTGGATTAGGACCCTTGAGAAAATAAGATCAGGGCCACACCCAAACCCTCTCCAAATGATGGAAAGAAAGCTGGGCTTCCTGAGTAAATATCTAACCAAATTTCCAGATTATAGGTCAAGGAATAAATTCCTGAGGCTAAGACTGAACATACTTCATACAGAGGAAGTCCTGGCGAGAAGAGGTTTGGGGGCCCTAGCTGTGAACCTATGTCAACTTTGTACCAAGCCAGAAAACCAATCAATCAAGCATCTGATGATGGAATGCGAGGGCACAAGAGTCTTTAGGCAACAGTTTTTTGGGAGGTTTATGTCTGATTCGACATATTGGGCGAATGACAATTTTTGGGAAAGCCTGATTGACGGTCAATCCAACCAAAAAACGATTGCTGTCATTAAGATGCTTGATGCCTGTAACTTAGAACTGTAAAATGTATTTTAATTCTGTTGGCAGGTCTGGCGTGTTAGGGGGTAGTGCAAAATGGATAGGGGAAGTGAATGGAAAAGGTTGTATCTTCATGCCTTTCTGTTTATGGGTAAGCTGATTTTCAATGGCTGTTTCCCCTTTCTGCTTTGCTATATTTTTTTTTGTATTGGCTTGGATGTGAAACCGCTTTTTTTAAGATGAAATTAACTCCTTTTTAATTTTTATGTTTTGTGTAGGTATCTTTCTTAGATGAAATAAATTTTGTCTTATCTTTTATATGGTGTTTATGTATTTGTGAAAGGTTATATTTTTGTAACCATATACAATAAAAAAAATTTAAAATAAGAAAGTGTGCCTAATAGCGTCACTGTGTTAAAGCTGATTTTAGAAAGTGTTCCCAACACCATTGAGTATGCAATAATAGCGTCATAGTGTTAGAGTAGAACTTTGAATATATTCCCAACATCACTGAGTGTGCCGTAATAGCGGTACTGTGTTCAAATTGAATTTAGAAAGCGTGCCTAATAGTGTCACTGTGATAAAGTTCAATTTAGAAAGTGTGCCTAATAGCGTCACTGTGTTAAATGTGAATTTAGAAAGTGTGCCTAATAGCGTCACTGTGTTAAAGTTGAATTTAGTAAGTGTGCCTAATAGCGTCACTGTGTTAAAGTTGAATTTAGAAAGTGTGCCTAATAGCGCCACTGTGTTAAAGTTGAATTTAGAAAGTGTGACTAATAGCGCCACTGTGTTAAAGTTGAATTTAGAAAGTGTGCCCAATTGCGTCACTTTGTTTAAATTGAACCTAGAAAGTGTCACTAATAGCGTCACTATGTTAAAGTTGAATTTAGAAAGTGTGCCTAATAGCGGCCCTTTGATAAAGTTGAATTTAGAAAGTGTGCCTGATAGCGTCACTGTGTTACAGTGGAATTTAGAAAGTGTGCCTAATAGCGTCACTGTGTTAAAGTTGAATTTACAAAGTGTGCCTGATAGCGTCACTGTGTTAAAGTTTAACCTAGAAAGTGTGCCTAATAGTGTCACTGTGTTAAAGTTGAATTTAGAAAGTGTGCCTAATAGCGTCACTGTGTTAAATATGAACCTAGAAAGTGTGCCTAATAGCGTCACTGTGTTAAAGTTGAATTTAGAAAGTATGACTAATAGCGTCACTGTGTTAAGGTTTGAACTTAGAAGGTATTCCCAACATCATTGAGTGTACCCTAATAGCATCACAGTGTTAAAGCTGAATTTAGAAGGCATTTCCATCATCATTGAGTGTGCCCCAATAGCGTCACTGTGGTAAAGTTTGAACCTAGAAAGTTTACCACTAGCGTTACTGTGTTAAAGTTTGAACTTAGAATGTATTCCCAACATCATTGAGTGTGCCCAAATAGCGTCACTGTGTTAAAGTTGAATCTAGAAAGTATGCCTAATAGCGTCACTGTGTTAAAGTTTAATATAGAAAGTGTCACTAATATCTTCAAATATGGTGAGCATAGAGACAACACCTCTTCTCCTAGTGGATGTAAAAGATGGAGTGGATTGAAAGGATGGAGTGAATGTAGCTGACGGAATGGACGGAGCGGACAAAATGGATTGAGTGGATGGAGTGTATGGGGTGGAGTGGATGGAGTGGAGTGGAGTGGATGGATTGAATAGGATGGATGGAAAGGACAGAGTGGATGGAGTGGATATATCTCTGTATGTCGCTGTATCTCCTATATATGCTATCTATATGCTATGTACCTGTATCCCCATGTTATCTGTATCACATGTTTACCCATATCCATCCTGTCACGTTATATATGTAAACCGCTTTGTGCGCCCCCTTTCCTGCTCTCGTCCTTGGTCGCAGGTGCTTTACTGATAACCACCATATCACACTACTATGCTTACCCTCTCCTATACACCATTATTCAACTAGAACACAGCTATACTATGACACATTCGGTCTAGCTGTTCTCATACTAACATGACCCCACGAACACGAAAGCTGAGCACATACCGGCTTGCTTAGGTGTCTCCTCAGGCCTAATGCAGCCAGAACTCAGTCTGGGTGTCCACCCTGCAGACTGAACACATCCAACTGATTTCCTCAGCACCACACCTACCGCTAAGAAGCAGCTATCATGCAACAACCACACCAGCTGCACACATATCTGGTGCGCCCACGCACCATACAACACTCTCTCTCTACAGACTTGAACTACGGTTCCTGAGGGCGTTCAACCTACCAGTGCTTTGAGATCATACCAATGATTCATAAGGCGCTATATAAATGCCAAGTAACATAACATAACAATACGTGATGTCATAAATGATTTCAACTTTGATGTCATCTGTAATACAATTTATGACGTCTTGAGGGTGGTCATGGGGTGGTCATGGTCGGCACCATTCCAAGGGGTTTGTTTTGTCAAACAATAAGTCAAACTATAAGTTTTCACTAAATTTCAAGGGTTTTGTTGTTTGAGCTGTTTCAGCTTAACTCTCTATTAACTAAAGTTGTGTTACTGAATTTCATGGTGTACCTCACGATACCTGTAGCAGTAACGTTTTTTCATTTCAAATAATTGCAGGTGTCCTATTCAAGGTTACCATAATGTTTCCATTATGTTCCCAGGGAACGCACCCTGGGATTTTTCCCAATTACAGGTCGGAAGTGCTGGAATGTTGTAACTTGTGATAATGAGGACCAGGACGAGAATGTGCAGGATAATTGGTTAATTTGAATATACATTTCTATAGGGGGTTTTGTGATTCCCCGTGTTCTCGCTGGAGTTTAACACTACATTGTACCATAAAATGTTACTGTGAGAATTCACAGTGAGAATTTACCACACTCATTTTATTGCAAGAATAGAAAATTATGCAGTGCCACTCTCCAAGAGGATTGTCGTAAACACATTATTTAAAATCATTAGGAGACTAAAATGAATAACATAATTCATTATAAGTTCTCCACATACTATAATTTGGTCCAAACACTACTCCTTTGCTCTCCCCACATCCACTATCAAGGCAAACTTTGCTGAGCCCCACTCATACTATCGTTTCCATCACAGTTGTATTCCCAAGACGCACTTTATAAGGAAAGCCATATTCTCCAAAGAGCATCAACATTCTCGTAAAAAGAAAAGCATTAATTAAAAGAAATATTCTGAAATGTCCCAATTGCTACTGTTTAAGCCTCCCCACATTCACCCTGAAAGCAAACATCCCCATACCAACTTCTAATATCCTTTTAAGAACGTAAGATTATGTGTGCAAGGCTGCTCACAATGACATCTCATGTGTCTGAAATAAAAATTAAATTAATTAAAAGAAATATTCTGAAATGTCCCAATTGCTACTTTTTAAGCCTCCCCACATTCACCCTGAAAGCAAACATCCCCATACCAACTTCTAATATCCTTTTAAGAACGTAAGATTATGTGTGCAAGGCTGCTCACAATGACATCTCATGTGTCTGAAATAAAAATGGCCGGCGAATGTTCATCTCTGAAAATCCTCTGTTGCTGAAATCCATCAAGGGCGATTCATAAAAGATTCTGGTGCCGTGTCAACGCACCCTTTCACACACTGTGTATAACGATGCAACAAGTTTCCTCCAAACCAACAAATCACACAGTCATCTGCATGTCTCTGTGCCGCTTTTGAAACTAATGGGAAGTAAATGCGTCAAGCACCTAAGGCTGTGTAATTGTTTATCGGAAGCTAATGTTCCCTTTGGGAAATACTCTGCAAAATGACAAAACCACCTGTTCTTACGCTTTGTAGGTTTTAAGCAGGTGGACGAATGTGAACTAAAATATTGATTTTGACTCTTTTGCGCAGTACGGCAAGGAAAACTTCTTTGGACATATTTATACAGATGTGTCAAAAGAGTCAGTGGATCGCAGGCTTCATTGTCGTCGTGTAATATAATTGGCAGCTGAAAAGCCACCTGCTGAAAAGTCACCTGCCTGATGTCTTGCAACATACAACACCATACAACACCATTTTGAGGTATCCTAGATGATGCAATGAAAATAACATTTACAAAATCTACATTTTTGGAATGGCGAGTCTTCATTTTATGAAGCATGATTAAAGTCCTGTGTCGTACAGGATTTTTAAGACATCCCTATTAGGCAATGCTTTGTGTTCATGGGATTGTGAGTGAGTGAGCGAGTGAGTGAGTGATTGTGTAAGTGAGTGAGTATGGCAGGAACTGCATAGTGAGTGCATTTCTTTGTTGGTTCACATGAAGCAATGCTTTCATCTCAATGTTAATTCAAAGCTAAGAAAGAGCATCTGATTATCGTTCTTCCTCATAATTTGGAAAGTTCCTGATTAGGCTGTATATTATGTCGACATTGCAATGATATACCGTGTTGCTATGGGTTGCTGTAATGAGTGTTAGGATGCAGAATGACATTCATTCTGACACAAAATTTACTTCGTGCTATAAAGTATGTTGGGATGAGAAACCACAATGAGACATAAATATTGCCATCATAATTTATTATACTATGCAGAGCACGGCTAGCTAAATTGTTTATGTTGGGAATAATAATGTTGTAAATAAATAATGATGTTTGCTTTACCTTGCAGTTATCCACTGCAAAGTCAAGATTGAGATTTGCAGAAATTGTCTTGGGTATTAATAATTGAGCAGGCAAATGTACCACATAGGCCACCATTACACTTTAGGCGGCAGCAATTAACTCGTTTCGCACTGCAGGTGCACGCCTTGACCAAACAGCGCCCGCGGGCATGTGATGAATGCATATTTCTATCAAAGGTCCTTCTGTCAATTAGAGAGTGGGATGGCTGTAACCTTGCTGCGACTGCAACAGTTAGCAGTTCTGGAAATGGACAGAAAGTTACTGAAAGGCTCCGACAGATGGAGTTTTCGGGTTTGTTGATTTTTATTTGTGTGTATTTATCTACCCAGCTCTTCCCAGGGCAAGTGCCATTTGTAAATACAGTCATTGTAATGGGAGCTGTAAATTAAATCAACTAAAAACACATCCAATTCACCACAACAGTCCTGCAATTTAGAAAATAGTTTAAGAGCAACACCTTCGATAAACATGCTAACCAGTGTTCAGAAGAGAAGTAATGGGCAAACACGGGATACTCGGTTCTGTGTTTTTTCTGAGAATAACAGCGAGATGTTCACCACTCCAAGGGCTGATTGTGTCATGCCGCCCCCAGTGCATGAACTTACTATGCAGTATTCTTTCTGTCTGGATTACTCTGCACGTACCCTGAAAACCTGCAGTGTTCAGATTGCGCACTATTTCTGTTTTATTGCACAGGTGCAGTTCTACGCCTCACCCTGAAATCCTGTGGTATCGACATCAGATGGGATTTTTGCTTATTTGTGCATCTGTGGTAGTAAGCAGGCCTTACATTCTTATTGTTTTATGACCATGCGGGATGTCATCGCTTTTTAACATTTGCTATAGTAACTTTGACCCGAAAATCCAATGGAATTTCAAACAACTGAAGTTTAAATTCAATCTGTGATGTGGGAGGGCCATGTCAAGTGGTCAACATAATCTCATAGCTATGGGATTAAATTCCCAGGCACACATCTTTCTGCCTTCTACTGTGGGTTGAAGTGCCCCTTTGACCCCCAAACCCAAGTAACACCACTCCTAGTTCCAGTCACCTATGTAGTAAATGCAGGAGGAAGGCAGCACTGGATTGCAGCCATCTAGCCAGTGAAAGTACTCACTCACCACAATACCAATAAAATTCAGAATAAAGGACACATCCCAGTAGGGAATGAGACCACGAGAGATGATTGCGAGTTGTCAAAGATTTATATGAAATTCAGCATCCAGAGAACTCTGCTGCCTCGAGAACGCTCTGACAAACAATACAATACAATGGGGGTCATTACCACCCAGGGAGTAACCATGGTGCTAGTTGCGCCATGGTTGCCGCCGGTATTTTACCGATTCCGCCAATGGTAAATGGGGAATTACTGCCCCATTCCAAGGTTGGCGGGGTGGTAATTCCCGATTTACCATTGGCCCTTCCCCATTCCCATTTTTGCGCCATAGGGCTCATTGGGAATGGGGAAGGCGGCAATTACGGTACCACAAATTGCGGTACCGTAATTACCTTCAAGGTCCCTTTGCGGGTCCCTACCTTAACGGCTGGTACAGACCAGCCGTTAAGCTCGGGACCCGCAAAGGGACCTCGTAGTAAGGCGTTAAGGGGTCAACGGAGCCGCAACCTTTTATGGCGCCGTTAACCCCTTAACGCCTGAGTCGTAATGAGGCCCAATGTCTTTTAAAAGGTTACAGCGTCATCATTGATGATTTCTATAGAGCCAGCAAGTTACAATATCATTGGTTAGAAGGGAGGTGCACATATAGTTCTTTAGGGGCCGGCTCCACGGGATTGGTCGACGACTTGGCAGGAGGTTGGACATCACGTGATTCAGCATGGTCGGTCCATGCGAGGTGAAGGTTAGGCCAGGTCGGAGAGGTGGTTGGACCGCACTAACTAATCTATACACTTATTCTAGACATGCAATAAACAATGAGCATCAATACACATTTGAATACATCTTAGAGGCTAATAAGTTGTACATACATAAATGCATCATCTCACATTGGGTAATTCATAGTGTGAAGGGTGTGGCGGTCTTGCCTTCTGTGATAACCTTGGGACTGGGCTGGTCTGGCACTTCAGGGTGAGGCGGGGAGTGGAGTGACAGATGTTAGTTTAGGACAGGATATACTGTGACAGGGGTCTGGGTTTATTGGGGGCACTCTTGGGTGGTCTGCACAGTGGGGTCACATTTCTGTTACATCAAGAGAATACCTTAGGAGGGCACAGGGTAACACAAGCAGTAATTTGCTAACAGAGAGGGAGAGGGCTGCAGGAGCAGGTTTGTGGAGATTGATGAGCTACAAGTCATGGTTCAGGCCCGTTCACACACAGGACAGTGATCTCAGAGGAAGAATGATACGATACATAGTTTTAATTGTATCAGTTAGCTTCAGCACATCTGTGAGAAAGGGACTTGGGCCACACAGAAAAGGTGGGGGTGGTTAGTGCTCACTGAGCGGAGCGCTGCAGAGAGGAGACTTTGTATTGCCGAATTGCAGCCTAGTCCAAAGATGGAGTCGAGGGCACACAAAATGCAGTCCAAGTGTGTCTTGCAATAGCCCCACCTCTGCTCCAGCCAAGGTCTTATTCCTCATGGCAGCAGAAGGGCGATGGAGGCATCCCCCACTAGTGCAAGAGCAGGAGGTTCATTTCATGTAGAATGCATCAGGGGCTAATTTGCCCCTTCCTTTCTTACACCAGCTAAGATGTCGCCCCATGTATCTCCCACTTCTCTCAGTAAGAGCCCAGTCTTTTCCAGACTAGTATGTCTCAGTGTGTACACTCCTGAGGCAATTCTTCTATGCTACTCATGCAATGATCCATGGAACACCCATACAATTTGCTGCTATTTGCTCTGTATTTCTAAACTAGCCAGTGAGTGGTGTACCCAGAATTGATATATAGGGATGGCATGCACCCTATACACATGGACATATGATACGGGAACTATAAGCTAAAATGGAGTGTTTACTTTTTCACGCTGCTACAACCAGACCAAAGATTGTGTTTTATAGTCTATATTCTGAAGGTGAGTCCATTTTTTACACACACTCCAGAATAAAGACAACCCACTAGGGAAATATGCAAAGAGATAGCATCTCTAGGATAACAAGGTTTAATAATACAGAATGTAAATATCATCAAAGGACTGTGCTGCTCAAGAGTGCTCTGACTTTCTGTTACCAACAAGGCATTAAAAGCCCGAAACACGTCATTCCATACAGTACTAATTTGTGCCACTGATTGGAGGCACCATAAAAATCTGCAAAATCTGCAAATTTAAACGTGACCTATTATTTATTAGCGAAACATGGCTCCACGAAGCTGCAGGCCCAGCACTAGCCATTGCCCTGCCCGATGGATACACAATTTTCAGACAAGACCGGAAAACACAAAAAAGGGGGGGTTGTATTGATAGCTAAGCAATCCATCCCCATCAGAAGAATCCAAGGAGACCCCTTGCACAGTTGCGACTACATTCTCATCAAATTCAACCCCTCACCAAGCTGCACCATAACCGTTCACGTTACCTACCGCCCACCAGGACCAGCGGGAGAATTTCAGGAAGCACTCCTACACACCATCAGCAACAACCTCAAGAAAACCACCATGTCCATCCTCCTGGGTGACATGAACCTTGGTCTCAATCACCCTTCAAACAGGAATGCTGCCACCCTCAACAACGCTCTCACAACACTTGGATTCAAACAAGAAGTGCTAAAACCAACCCACAACAAAGGCCGCATCCTGGACTGGATCACACAACATAACTTTCAGGTATCGACGCCTATCATCTCTCCCATTCCTTGGTCAGACCACTCCATTATCCACTTCAATCTCAACTATACCAGAACTCCTACCACCTCTCATGAAATTCTGCCGCCCGCCCTCACCAGGAGCGCCAAGCAACTCACCAAGGAAAGACTACTTCCTCACCTCCAGGTTCCCGAACTCGAACACCCATTTACCAACAACCCGGACACCCTCGCAGCAACCTACAACGCCATTATCACAAAGGCCATAGACATCATTGCACCCCTTACACACAGGAAAGCCAAACCCACCAAAAACAAACTCATGGTTCACTCAGGATCTCTTGAAACTACACTCACAAAAATGATTGACTCTCACAGCTTGGCAAACAAACCCCAATGACACCACCAAACAAGTCTTTAAAGATATCGCCAAACAATACAAGTCCGCCATCATCTCAGCCAAAGCCAACTCCTTCAATACCAGGATTGCCGATGCCAAATCAGGATCCAGAGACATCTTCACAATCTTCAGAGAATTGGAGACTCCCACTCCCCCCTCCAACCCCTTGAACAAAGACAAAGATTGGTGTAACGGCATCCAAGAGGCCATGCGCAACAAGCTGAATACTCTACAAGAAAAAATCATCAGTCACCAAAAAGCCTTATCGCAACAACTATCTGACCTACACCAGAACACCACATCCACAATCCCAGCCTTCTCATTCCAGGAGATGACAGAAGAGGAAGTCCTAACCATACTCAACTCGATCAAACCTTCAAACTGCAAAGGCGACTCATGTCCAGCCCAGCTCATCAAGGACAGCGCCCCCACATTGGTACCATTCTTCACAGCCTTCATCAACGCTTCGTTCGAATCTAACCAAGTGCCATCCTGCCTCAAAGAAGCATGGGTCCGTCCATTATTGAAAAAACCTACACTAGACCCCAAGGTACTAGGGTACTACAGGCCCATCACGACAGTTCCCTTCCTTCTTAAGATTTTGAATAAAGGTGCATACGTCCAAGTGCAGAACTACCTCGAAACTCATCACCTGCTTGGTCTCCGGCAATCTGGCTTCCACCCAAACCATGGTACAGAAACCGCATTACTGGACCTTAAGAACCAAATCAATGACCTCAGAGATGTAGGCAGACCAGCTCTCCTACTTCTACTGGACCTTTCGGCAGCATTTGACTTGGTCGACCATGACACCCTCTGCCATCACCTATCTATAGTGGGCAACTTTTCAGCAGATGCAACTGCTTGGATAGCATCCTTCCTTAGGGGCAGAGAAATGAAAGTCTTCACTGACCTAGCCTGCACCCAACCACATTTAATTAAGTGTGGTGTCCCACTGGGGTCCTGCATATCTCCTACATTGTACAACCTTTTCACAAGGTCACTATTCAAATATCTCGATGCAATGGGCATCACATACACCAATTACGCGGACGATACTCATCCCTCTTACAGGCGACTACAAGGCCAACCAAAAAACCCTTATCTCCATCTACACTACCATCCAAACCTGGATGGCCAAAAATTAGCTTTGCCTCAACAGCGAAAAAACAGAACTACTTATCATCGGATCGCCAGCCACAATCAAAAAAAATGGGCCCCCAATATGACTCCTTCATCATTGACAACTGCCGCATCTCGGTATCCAAAGCAGTCAAAACCCTAGGAGTCTACCTGGACTCTAACCTCACCATGGACAGACAGGTGAATGCAATCTCCTCAGCAGCAGCCTCCCACTCGAAAGGTATCACTGCCACAAGGCCCTTCCTCTCGCAGCAAAACTCCCTCACCATCGCCAGAGCAATCATAGGTTCCCACCTAGACTACTGCAATTCACTTCTACTAGGCACCTCAGCTAAAAACATCAAAAAACTTCAAACGGTGCAGAACAATGCCTTCAGAGCAGCCACTGGAATCTCTAAAAGAGACCACATCTCGGCCACCAGAAAATCCGTCCCCTGGCTACCTGTCAAGGAATGGATTCTCTTCAAATCACTGGCACTCACCCACAAATGTCGCCATGACACAGCATCTCGCTACCTTGCGCAGAGATTTTTTGGTCCCCCTTCAAACAGACCAACCAGATCCAGCCATACTAACCGACTATCTATTCCAAAAAGAATCAGGACCAGAGCATGTGGCGCTAGCTTCCCAGTCCTCGCAGCCACCAAATGTAACCTGTTACCCGCCGCGATCAGAGGCATCGAGTCCCATCTGGGCTTCTGAAAAAGCAATAAAAAACATGTTGTTTGTGTAAACCCCACTCTGACCTGGTACTGGACATCAGCATTTCTCACTTGTCAAGGCTCACCTTGCCAACTGTCTAACCTATGTAATAGACACGCTCTCTCTGTAACATTCACTGTCAATTGCATCTTGCACTGTAACTAAGTCATTTTCTTGAAACAGCGCCCCGATGCCTCTGGGCTGCGTGGCACTTTACAAATGCAAAAATAAAATAAAAAATAAATAAATACACATGGGCCTGCTTCATAGGGGATGCAAGGCTGTAATTGGTTGGTTCTTTCCTGTTGATCAGGATCCACGTAGGTCAGCTGAGTTCATTCTTGTGGTGAAGGTCAGGGCACACATTACTACATTGTTTCACTCTAAACTATACATGCTAAACATTGTGGCAGGCACCTGGCTGGCACGGGAAATGATGCTAGGGGGAAGGAAGTATGAAATACAGTCACACTGACCCACACATTCAGGGTTTCATTGATACGGCAGTTCCTTCACTCAAGGTCTTCACCCAGGGTATTGATCTTTAATGTATCACTCCCTGTACCTCATGTTACAAGAGTGCTTTCTTGCTTGAAGAAACATGGCCATGCATACTTGGATCTCCTGGGAGCACTTGATTTGTATTGGGACAGGGGGGTTCGATTTCTTATCAGGTAATGCAAAGGTGTGAGGGTTGAGTCAGTCATGTGTGTCTGGTTCTGGACTCTCGGGTGGGGTTGAGAGGCCTAATGGCAGTTTAGTGGAGATGAATGGACACAGCACAGAGCCTGCTGGTGTCTCACGCTCTTGCAGTACTCATTCATTTGGCTGATACTAAATATTTGCAACACTGGAGGGACGAGGGGTATTTGAAGTTCTGTGGGAATGGGGCTCTGTGTATTCATTCTGTTTTCATGAGATTGGGCTTAGTGAACTGGGTTCATGAACAGTGCGATCAAGGAAACATTAATTTTTGGGCCTAATACAAAATTGAGTTGTGTACTATGTGTTTTCTTAGTGCCGTGCATCTACTGTAGATGCTACAGTGCCTCTACATGGTGCCTAGAACTCCCCCTTATACACTACATCACTTCATACGGCATTCACCTCACCTGAAAGCACCTAGGGGGGCAGGGATATGCTCATAAACTAGCAAAAGCATCCATTCTCTGAAAGGGTTCTATGCCAAGTGTAATATCTAGTTAATGATGACTGCCGTGGAAAACTTTGTATTTCTGGTCCGTCCTCAGTGTTACATTGACGGCAAACCAGTTACGTTGGAATATGCTTTAACATAATAATAATAATAATAATTTGGCATTTATATAGCGCTACGAACCCTCAGGTATCTGAGCGCTGCTTATTATTACCCACGGTGTGTGGTGCTCATTTATCGAGCTCGGAAGAATGAAACGCTGAGTTTGGCTCTGCCGGGATTCTAACCTGCATTCGCTGGCTCTGCACTGATGTCAAAGCGAGCGCTCTACTCGCTGTGCCATTTGAACCCACATTTGAACATATACGCAGACTTTGCAGCCCACTGTTTGAATTTGTGCTGTGTGTCCAACACGAGCATTTGTTGCAAGATGCCGAGGTAAGATGACGTTTCGACTGTTAAATACTTGGGGGAATATGCTGAGGCACTCTTCCTCGAAAAAAGGAGTAATTGACATACTTAATAAGAACATGGTGGGAATACCTTTTATTGAGGTTCATTTTTCATGCTGTGGGCGTGTGTTTGTTGATATATAGAGTAAGCTAATGAATAAACACAAACAGAGGTGCAAATATTAGTCTGTGGTCTTTTTCAACCGCTGTGGCATGACGTTATAGAGGGACAATCTGTTTCTTTGCTCTATAGGAATGCAAGCTCATAACGTGGATGTATAACCAATTCGGTAATATTGACCCGAGTGTTGAGCAAATTAAGACATTGCTTTCCCTTCTATTATTCTGAATACTGCTTGGCATACACTATTTGCGATATAAGCTTTTGTATTTTGATTTTATTATTTTTTGACTGTGGTTGTGTATGGATCATTGGATGTTCCATGATTAGGTGATTTGAAGGGGTGTTCGTTGTGGTTTGTTGCAGTGTTACTTTTCGGACCCACGTTGGGGTCATTGAAGAAGTGAAGGTCCTACTAAGAAGGGCTAATGAAGCAGGTATTTGGCTTAAATAATGTTTGTGTGTGCACAAATGCACACAACAATGCTTTACTTTTTAATGCTATCATCGTGATTGACATATGGATTTATTCCTAATGTGACTGGGTTTGGTGACTACCTCTTATCATTTTTTAATAGTTTTTTTAAATAAGGAACTTCACCCAAGAAATGCCAATTCGGGAATTGAACAAGAATCGGAACAGAATTCCCCCTGAAGAATGTCCTATCAAAGCAGTTTTTTAGGACAGAAACAGTAATTAGATCATTTGGCCTCATTACAAGTCTTCCAGTCCAGTAACAATGGCACCCGCTCGCTCACCTTGATGGATGCACCAGGACCATTCATGAATGATGCTGGTGCATCCGTCCTCCCCATTCCCATTGAGTGCAATGGGACTCAAATGGGAATAGGAATAATATTTTCCAGCACCCGGAAATGGGCAATTACCGAGTCTGCTGCGGCTGTAATACCCTGGTAAATTCCCATTCCCGGGCACCAGACAATTCATGACTCCGGCGACAACTGGCTACATCCACAGTCATAATGATCCCCATTGTGTTAATTGGTGTCTTTTTGTTTTTTTTGTTAGTTTCACAGTATAGTATTGTATAACATTCAAGTCGATGTATGTGTTGTATCCTGGATTGTGTATGTGAACAGTGTTGTTTCGGTTTCTAAATACATTTTAAATTTGAATTTATCTATGATATGAAATGAAATAAAATGTAATTGGATTTTTAGACTAAGACTACCCAGTTTCAATTATTGGGTGTTTTGGACCTGATGTAGTTAGGGGAAGAAGTGGCCCACCTGTGAATGTATCACATATTGTAGTTTTCTATCTCCTCTCTTGATTATTAGGGTTCTGTAAACACGCATGATAGCACTCTCATCAATTGATGAAAATGAATGATCCTGTAGGTCACTGTTCTGCCTCACTCTAGCGTGTTGTAGTTTGATGCTGTGCATGGTGGTGCAAATATCTCAGAAAACATGCATACTAGGGCCAGAGTTTTGATCCTCTTGTAGGGACCGAATGAGAATTCTTTGTTTCCCTTCCCTGTAAACATGGTTTACAGCGTTGTCGGCAGGCACCAACTCCTAAAAATCCTCTGAAAATGACATTTCACCTGATACAGAAAACATTTTTGTTTCCTTTCCCAGTGAACATGGTTTATGGCATTGTAAAGCTTGTTTAGAAACAACATGTTTTGTTTCCCTTCCTGGAGAACATTGTTTATAGCTTTGTCAGCAGAGTTAAAATGGCCTACGGCCTTAGGCCATGCACCCAAAACTTTAGGCCCTGGCACCAACCATCCCAGCATACCACACCCATAGATCAAATATTTGCAAATCTACGGTTTGTGTTGTGTTTGATTTGTATAGTTTGTATGTGATGTTTTGGCTACGTCATGTCATTAAGATTGTAGAGTTTGGTAACAAGCACTGCAGTATAACATATCCATGGAAGTAAACATTTTGTATTGTGGTGTATGGCTAGATGTGTGCTTCAATGGTTGTGTTATGGAGCAGTATTTATGAGTTGTATTTATTACCATATACTTACTGTTTGATTTTTTGTGTTTGGATATCTTGTTTTCATGACGTGGGTAACTGGAGCACATATTCTTTTTCAATTTCTGTGATAAAAGAAAATATCATGTTAGTGTAGGTAGCTTATAAATACTTATTACTTTGCATAATAGATATTTCTGCTTTATTTCGACCCTCATATTTAGTAGCTTACAAACCAGTGTATTGTGCAATTTGCTCAGTTTCTGTGTTTGTTTCTTAAATCATTGGGTCTGTGGGAAAAAAAAAATCCATGTTGGATTAAAGAAAATCTTTTTTTGTTATGGTACAGTAAATTATTTTCTTTGTGTTTAGTGTTTACTTGTTCTTTCTGGCTAATGTTCTATCTGCTGGTTGTTGCAGATTGTTAGATACCTGTTGTCGAATTGTGACTGATTATAGTTTTTTATTTATATTATTAACTTTGCTAATATACCTGTAGGGTGTTGCAGATTCTTGGGGCAGTAAGATACATGTTGGTGTATTCTAACTGTTTATTTCTTTTTATAATTTAGTGGTATTGATTTATCTGGTTGGTTGTAGCAAAATATTGGGGAAGTTAGATACCTGTTGGCGTATTCTAAGTGTTTATTTTTTTGTTATATTTTAGTGGTGTTGATTTATATGTTTGGATGTTGTAAAATCTTGGGGCATTTAGATACCTGTTGGCATATTCTAACTGTTTATTTTGTGTTATATTTTAGTGGTATTGATTTATCTGTTCGTTTGTTGCAAAATCTTGGGGCAGTTATATATCTGTTGGCGTATTCTAACTGTGTATTTCTTCTTATAATTTATTGGTTTTGATTTATCTGTTTGGTTGTTGCAGAGTTTTGAGTCAGTTAGATACCTGTTGGCGTATTGTAACTGTTTATAGTTTTTTAATTCAAGTTTTAATAATGTTTATGCACAGATAAGTTATTAAATTTTGCTTTTAAGAATATTAAATAAGCGTTTATAAGATTTGCTGGTAATCTTTGCTTTAGAGTAAGGGTATTATCATTACATTTGAACCATCCACAGTCAGCTTGCAGTTGTTTTTGGTACCATCTGCATTATAACGTAAAAGCATTAGTATTACATATTTACTATGTGTTTGTATTTGTAAGGTGGAGCAATTATCTGTATTGCAGGTAGTACATAATCTGCCATGGTTTGCATTTTGTACAAGTTGATGAAATGGAATGGATTCACAGTTAGGTATTGATACATACAAGAAGTCTTAATTAGGGATTTGTTCCTGTGCCACATTGTTGCAGAGAGTGCATGTATGTTTCCACATGTATGAAATCTGGAAGATTGCATTTATAGGTATATTTTTGTTTTCCAGTACTTGTAGTAAGTACATTAGAAATTCTTGTGGATCTTCTTGTGAGTTTACAGTGAATTTGACCATTCCAACACAGTAGTCCAAGTCTTGTCTTATTCCATGAACACTGTAAGTGTTGTCAGGATTGTTAGTTGCATTTCTATGAAGGACTAACATTTGCAAACACAATTGGTCTGTATTGTGTAAGTAAATGTTGTCAATAATTGCTGGCAATTGAAATAGAATATTTATTGCTACATTTGCGTAGCAATTTACACCAGTTACATTTGAAAATTTGAATGGACCAGATAGTTATGTGGGCAAGTCATTTCTTTGGAGTGTGTGTTGCTTCTTTTGTATATGAATTACTTTGAGTAGTACATTCTTCTTTGGTTGTAGTAATTGATGAAGGATTAGCTTCTTTTACTCTCGTTGGAGGATTTGCAGTGAGATCCTGTTGCATTTCTGTTTGAAGTAGTTTTCTTTTATAACGTTTTGCTTTTAGTGGAACAGGATAGGTTTTTAGAAGGGGTTGTACAGTGAACGTAGTCTAGTGTTTTCTAAAATGCAAGGAATATCAGCGTTTACTTTATTTGCATCAAAGTCGATTAGAAATAGACCCTCAAGTGTACGTAGGCGTGATAGTGCTACGCAGCTCATGCCTTCTTTAAAGATCATTTTCCCAATATCTATCAATGTTTTATCTAGGGTAAAGCCTTGTGACTTGTGAATGGTGACTGTTTATGCTAGAGTTAGAGAAAATTGCTCTCTGCGTACATACATGTCTTTGAAAAGAAGGAATCGAGCTGTTGAGCATCCTATTCTTTTACTTATGATAGTTTGTCAAAGAGAATATTGACAAACTGAATGTTGCTGTCACGTGGGTATGTTTGAAAGCCAACAACTGTACAAAGTGCTCCATTAACCAGTCCTTGCTCCATGTCAAGGATACGTTTAAGCATGACTTTACAGTTTAAAGATCATTTTAATATTTTCTCCAAACCAGCTGTGTTGGAGATAGAGTTTTCTAAAGCATTTAATCTTGTTGTGGCTTGTTGACACATGGGTAGTGTCATACCATGTACGTCCAGTTTGTCTGTGGAGCAAATTTCAATTATTGGTTGCATTTCTTTTTTCAACATTGTTTCATTGAACTTGGAACAGCTTGCAAGAGTTGGCATCAAGGACATACAAGTGACATTTTTGTGTGCTAATTGTTCCATGACATCAGTAGCACATGAGTTATGGCCATAAAGTGCACGGATGTGCCGGGCTTTTAATATTGCTTGTGCTTCTTGAGATAGTAAACCAACTCTAATACTTTTCATAATGTTGGCGTAGGTGAGGTCTGCAGACTGGCGCATGTTTTCTGTTAATTCTCTATATTGGAAATGTTGCCAACAGTTAACATTTCCTATGCTGCCAACAATTTTACTGCAGCGTTTGTGTCCTAAGGTTTTAAAAATAGGTTCACCTTTCACCGGTGTCAATTGAAGATCTCCAAAAACAATAATGTCTTTTCCTCCAAAGAGCTCTTCGTAGTTTATTTTGAGTACTTCTTGTAATCGGAGGTGAATCAAAGCCAGCATTAGATTGGAAACCATGCTCACCTCATCTATTAGCAGTATTTTCATTTGTTTTAACACTCTGCATAATTCCATTGCAGCTTCTGTAGAAAGTTTGTAATATTCTAATTTGTTTTGGTGTTCTACTTGAAGGAGTAGTAATCGGTGTAAAGTGACACTGCCTATGTTGTAGGCAGGAAAACCTGTGGGGGCTGTTACAACAGCTGAAAGTTTGTTGTTTGTCAATTGTTGAAGCAACTTGCTGATGATTTTGATTAATAATGTTTTGCCTGAGCCAGCTTCACCACTGACATACAGTAGTATAGGTTTGTAATTTTGGCAGGTACATTCTTTATTTTCAGGTTGTACACCATGTGCAATTTCTTTTGTTACTTTAGTACTGTGTTACAGTTATGTGCTTTCATTTGCTTTGAAAGCGTCTTCATAAGAGTCATAGATACCTAGTATTGCTTCTTCTTTTCTCCATGGTTTAAAAAGTTGTAGGAGGGACATGTAATATAGTTCTTCTTATTGAGGAGTTTTTAATGACAATTTATTATAAGATTAATTAAGTTTCTTTTGGTAAGTTTCACTAAACTGCCTTGACAATTTGTCACCTTATTTTCATCAGGATTTATATTATCTTTGTAAGTGAAGTTTTGAGCTATGTGGTATAGACACATGGTTCCCAAAGCAGTACTTCTGTTTGAGTAGCATGTGTCTAGTAAATTGTTTTTCAAAATGTCTTGGCTATTGGGATAATTTTTGGCTATTATTTCTATGTCATCGTATGACTTGAGAACTCTTTTTCTAACTTTAGCAGGACCAAGACTTAGCCATACTATATTTTCAGATGGTCCATATAAAGCAGTACCGGTTAAACAATATGCAGCTTCATAGCAGCCACATTCTCTATGGGAGAGTATTTTTATGCCTAATCTGTACAATTTCTGAGACAGTGTTTTGTCCAATGATAGGTCATTCCAGAAGTCTTGCAGCTCTGTTTTTTCTGCTTTGGTTAAGTAGGCTGTAACATACCATGCAACTGCAGTGGAATTGTCTCCAATGTACTGCACATCTATGTTTGCATTCAATAAGAGGGCAATGATTGCATTGTAATCATTGATATATTTTGCTTCTTATGTTCTTTGTATGTAGTATGTGTTCTTAGGTGATTTACCTTTTAACGCTATGTGTAACTGAAGAAATTAAGTTGTTCACTTCACCTGTTTCTGCAACTGATCTTGGGAAACCAAAGTGCCATTTGGTGTAGTATTTCCCATTGTTTTTGTATTTGTGACGACAATATTTCCCACATTTGTGTCTTTGAAATTGTACAAGTTGTGCATGAACATCACTATTTGTTGCTTCTGATGGAATTTCACAAGTGACATGTTTTCCGATAAACTGTAAAACAGTGGAATCACTTTTTTGACCAAATTTAGGAGCATCATTAATCCATAAAAGCATGTTGATATGTGGTGCTCCTCTGGCTTGGTATTCTTTTCTCCAAAAGAAGTGTTACACTTCTCCAAGGGGAGGAACAGTTTTATTACAAATAAAGTGTAGCATAGCAATGAAGCGATGATGCAAATATCTTGTAACATTAAGAGGATCTAGAGAGCAAAGTTCTCCAGGTGTTAGTATATCTATGTTTGTTTTGTTTTTGTTTGCTATGCATAGGAAATCATGTAAATCGTCCCACGCATATTCTGCACAACTCAATGTAACAAACCAAGTGGGCGGGCCGAGGTTTCTTATCATACAATGTACATGTCTGTGATGTCTGAACCAGTACTCTTTAGTACCACACATGTTTGCAAACAGATTTGTAATGCTTGAGTGTAGAACCGCATCTTTTTCTTGCACTTTTTGTTGTAATTGCGTACCTGACATATTTTGAAATTGGGTACCTGATTTTAATGTGTATGCAACTCCGTAGCATAGAGTTGCTATTTCGCTTTCAAAGAGTAGGTGGAATATGTATTCCACATTTTGTCTAAATCTTGGATCTTCAGAATACATTTTTAACGAGCGGTATTCTGATGCTGTTATCTGAATGGGTCTATCATCGTACCTTCCTCCTTTCTAGTACGAAAGAGTAGAGGAAAAGCATGTGCTTCTATACTTTTTTTACCATATGCTGATTGGTGATCCTTTGGTTTGTCGCATTTGGTACGTTTCTAGTGCATCATCTATGGTGTCACTAGAGTGTAATGGATGAACTGTATAATGGTCTAAAATATTGGATAGTGTAGCAGGATTTTGAAGTTCAAATTGACCAGTTTCTGGTGACTCTTGAATTATTTTAGTATTTTCTTTTAAGTTTTCTTCAAAATTCATTTCTTTGTAGTATTCATTATTGTCTTTTAGATATTGCAAGGCTTGTCTAACTTTATGTAAGCCTACTAGTTGTTGCCAATTTGTTTTGTCTTTTGTAGGTACACCATTTACTAAGACAATTAAAGATTGCTCTATTGGACGTTTTCACATTTTCTTTCAGATCTAATGGTAAATAAACGACTTTGCCACAAATGCCTTTCACTAATTCAGAGGGAGGTAATTTTGCTGTTTTTAGTTGAAGGTGTATTATTGCTTGAAATGGGTGCACTGTTTGTATTATGATGCTCTCATATAAATTGAGTTGTTGCAGGGGTTTTGGTAGTGGGAATAATTCCAAGTTATCCAAGTTATCTGTGATAGCAAAGTTTGTAAAGTTTGATTGTAAAGTTTTGTAAAGTTTGGTTGTAAAGTTTTGTAGTGCAGTAAGTGCAAAGTATTAAGGGGTCAGTTATTTCATATTTGTTTTCTGCTATAAGGTACAGACATAATTCAAACCATTTGGAATCTTCATTGTCTTCTATTTTGTATGTTACATCTACAGTTTTTGTGTTACTTTTATAAAAAGTTCTGCGGCAACACACACATACATGGTTTGGTAATTCAGCTGATGTACTTTTAAATGTTAGCATTTCTTTTTTGTATGTGTGTAGTAGAAGGCTTCTGTACAATTGTTGCTAGTCTGTTGTTAAGGTATTGCATTTTGTAAGTGCCTTTCACTTCCAAAATATTTTCTCTGGATATGCTCTATTTCTTCAAGTAGGTCTTTGCTGTAACATGTAGAAGATTGTTATTTAAATTGGCTAGTGCTAAACCAGGACTTTTAGCATAGTACAATTTATAGACTAGATTTCTTATAGTTGAATGATGTGTTGATATCATTTTGATATGATGGAAGGTGCTTTTGCAAATAGGTCCTGAAATGCAGGCTAATGAATGTCCTTGTAGTCCTGTGTGTTTGTGCACTGGGCAGGTATCCATATTTTGTAGTAGTTTCATTTTGATTTTGTCTTTGCCTTTCACATATTGATTGAGGAACTGGCGTAAACATTTGAAAGATTTTTTGCAATGTTACACATTGACGTTCACGGCCATTTGTATAATGAACGTTCAGGTTCAGTTGAATTGAGAGGTGATTCTGAATTTTCTGGGGACATTTTTGTAAGCAGCATTTCTTGTTCCACAATGGTATTACGTTTTTCATAGACTCTTCCACTGCTATGTATGGCAATTATGTTTGTTTGCTTTTGTTTGTATGCTTCTTCATTGAAATATGGTTCTGTGCTGGTGGTGTGACTCCATTCACCTCCACACATATTTAAGAAGTTGTTTTTGTTGACATTCTATTTATTTAGAAGTCTTTTTTGTAATTTAGCAGCTAGTTTTGTTAGTGGTTTCATTCTGTTTAACACTGAAATAAATAACTTTCTTTTGAGAAGAATTGCACTGTCTATCATAGCTTCTAAAATGTATTGGCTGTGGTAGCTTTTAAGGGTTGTGCATCATTTCTCTCCTGTTTTTATGAAATTTTGAAAGACTCTGTGGTGGAACATTTTTTCTAATATACTTTTTTGGTATGGTTACTTGCCACTACATCAAGATTTATAGGAGCAGCGTTAGCGGTAGTGGTAGCTGAATTGTTGTTAATCACTTTTTGTTTCATTTTACATTTTGAAAGAGGAGGGAACATTTATGTACTGGAAGCTTGTTTTGTTTCGCTTAATGAGTCTGTTAGATCTTTTGTTTGATCTTTTTGTACAAATTCTGCTAGCGACGGATGCTTATTTTGGACACTTTTATTTCCATTTGTTCTACTTCCGCGTTGCTTTCTACGGACTTGGTTCTTGGTAGGCATTCTTTGGGGCCTGTTGAAAAAAAAAGAAGGTATGGGTTGGGCTGTTTTGCAATGTATGTGTGCTGTGTGCATTAGTGTATGAGTATGATGGTAAAGATGTATTAGGTGGTGTGTCATTGTGCATTGTGAGCTACAACTAGTTGGGAAGGCTATTCCTGTTTTTGTATTTTACTATACTTGGGTTCAGATGACAGTACAAAGTGAGCTAGTGGTTAGGAGAAGCACTAATACTAAATCTAATGGTATAGAATTAAAACAATTCTTTGTTCTGTAATACTAACATTCTAGGGGCTGAGTTATGTCATTTGTGCATCGAAAAACGGGGATTTGTGTGCCATTCTGCCTGTTAATCCCTGTTTAACAAATGCGGATTTGTGGGCAGAATGGTGTTTAAATCTCTGTTTTTTAAATCACAAATTCCAAAAATCAACTGCACAGTGTGTTTGAGTAACAGTAATAATATTATGGTAGTAATGTACTTACATTTTTTGTTTGGAATGATCAGGTTTCTTCTGAGTTGTTGTTTGTACTTCAGATGTTGCTGCTTTTCAAGAGAGTGGTCTTCACTGCAATTGTAAAAGAAAGAAGTTAGTAATTTTGTGTGTTTATAGCAGTGATGTTAATTTAGACGTTTATTTTAATTTTTTGTAGTAGTATTCTTGTTTGATAAGTGAACATAGTGTGTGAATGCAGTTTCCTTTGACTATGTGCAGGCTTTATATTTTACAATATGTTAGTTAAATATGCTTTGCAAATGAGTAGAATACTAAGTGTATGAAACACACTTGGTTTTTTAAGGCTGTGTAATTGAATGTTAGGAGATAGAAGCAATAATGATGTACTTATTTTGCAATTTTATAAGGTAAATGGCAGAAATTATATAGAAAAGCATGGAATGCATGCATTTGTGAAGGTATGGGTAATAAAGCAAAAGAATGTGATTTATAGGCAGTGGTGTTATTTCATCTGGGAGCTTTTCAATGATACTGTCTAGCTGTGTGAGTGTATGAAGAAGCATAATCTTATCCTGACTGTGTGTAATTTTATAATACGCTACTAAGTGTTTTTCTATAATTATACTGTTATTTCTCCCATCGTTTAATATTATAATTCGAGGCGCACCTCGAAGCACATCAAAGGACTGTTGACTGTGGCGAACGTCGGATCTCTGCTGCGCCAGTCTTTTCCTGCACCCGACCTCACTGATGTTAGACGAGTGCTCCTAAAGGAGGACGTGTTTACGTGTAACACAGAAGTTGCCTGGAAGCTGCTTGGAGGGAGACTTTCATTGGTCTACTGCCGCATGACACACCCCCTCCCAACACTGCCCACACACGATATTTACCCAAGGTGCAGCGCACCTGCGCGCGCACCTGGAAGCACATCAAAGGACTGTTGACTGTGGCGAACGTCGGATCTCTGCTGCGCCGTTCTTTTCCTGCACCCGACCTCGCTGATGTTAGACGAGCGCTCCTAAAGGACGACATCTTTACGTGTAACACGGAAGTTGCCTGGAAGTTGCCTGGAAGCTGCTTGGAGATGATTTTCTGGCAATGTTAATGGACTGCCTGGTTAGAGGCTACTACTTGATACTGTAACTAAGTTAAATGTACCCCACTAAAAAAGCTTTCCTTTTGCTCTCCTAGGGAGACATTCATTGGTCTACTGCCTCATGACATATCCCCTCCCAACACCGCCCACACATGATATTTACCCAAGGTGCAGCGCACCTGCGCGCGCACCTCGAAGCACATCAAAGCAGTTGACTCACAATTCGCAGTAGCATGTCCGCAGATTGAAAGAGGATACACAAATATAGAGTGTGGCTTTTGTTTAATACTTTAGAAGTGTTAATTTTTAGATACTCCGGATTGAAAGTCTGCGGTTCGCCGACCCGTTTGAAAGACGGTTGGCGCTGAAGGCGAGATAATAAAGGGTAAGAAAACCAAACTCCCTAACATAATGAAAGACCTGCAAGCTGACTTTTTTGCTGCACTTTCTACACGCAGAGCTAGTCTGGCGCGGGCGGCTGCTCTTCCTCTTCCTCCCCAATTGGTTGACGAAGAAGAGGAACTACTAGCATGCGCGATAAGCTGCTCCAATATCCTGAAAATAAATGAGGACGCTGGTAATGTAGGGTCGCAATTTAATGGCAGCTCACAATCCATGTTTGCCGAAGATGTGACTGATCTGCCACAAAAAGAGGCTTTGAAAACCATATGGAATGAAATGGCGAACACCCAAGGGGATACTGTGACGGTCCAGCAGCTGTTTGATGACACACCTAGTGTGTTTAGAACTGCTGATATGGACGCCTTCCAACCCAATAACATATCTGACTCACCTGACATAGGTAGCATAGACCTCAATAATGAACTGTTACATATCTGTACATTGATGGGGATTTTTAACCGCTTAATTTGGAGCGAATTAAGAAGGCATACAGACTTATTATTACAAATTAATACATCCGTCCAACAGGTGCCGGTTAAGCTTAATGAGATGTCGGCTAATTTGGCTTCTAAATCACCAATCCACAAAGAGTCTGATGACACACTTGTGATTTCTGTTAAGACACCAATTTTAGAAGCAATTGTGATTGAGGATTCACAGAAGCAAACAAATGCTAATAAAATTAATTCGACTGTGAATAAGATTCCAGTCGTGGTTATTGAACATTGCTCTCCACCTGGTATTGACAAATTTAGACATGAAGCAAATCAAAATCAATCTAGAAAAGAAAAAAAAAAGGCAAACACAGCTTCAAAATGAAAACCAAACAAAAAATGTATCTAAGAGCTCGCGTAAATACTTAAGAGATCTTAACTTCAGAAATATGTTCGAAGATGAACGACAAGGGCTGACTGGTCCTGACTTGGTGAAACACATAGATACTGCTGAGGTAATACACAGCGACAGCACGATATCCAATGATATTAGGCTCATCGAGCAACAGTTACTTGAAGGTTATCATGAGGCTGAAAACTCTATTTCTGATTCCATGAAAAAGAAAGTTGCTTCCCCAGACAATGCATCACAGCTGACATCTCTAAAATCTGGTATGACCGAGATTTTTTAAATCTTTAAAGCTAACTCCATGATTCCAGCAGAGATGACTAAAGCCAAGAACTCCACAGGCAGGGTTGATGTTGATCTGATGAGTGAAACAGTAGGTGCAATGAGGCATGTTGAGGCTAGTAATATCAAACAGCTCTCCCATTTGAATCCTAGCCCTATGATTAAATCAGCAGTATTGAAGGCAGCTGTTCCCCTACGGCCTAATCAGCTTGGTAGCCACACCAATTGTATAAACCACGGAACTAGTGACAAAAAAACCCAAGACATCGAATGTCCTAGTCTACGACTTGAAGGCATTGTCAGTAATCCTGGTCTGGGTACCCTCAAGTCCCCTGATGTGCCCGAAGGTGATAACAGTGAATATGATGACGGTTTAGATTCTGAAATTATATCCAGTGAAAATGACATTGCTAATATAGTAAGAAAAATCGTAGAGGAACAAACTAATAATAAGGAAAAACAAAAAAAAATGATGACACACGTTCAAACAAAACCTTTTCAGGAAGAGAAGTGCACTCTACAATATTATGACAATATTGAGAGTGAAAATGACTTACTAGACTTGAATAAACCTGCTATGGGTGACCTGCCAAGTTTGATACTAACCACTTTATTTACAGAGGGTAGACAAATAATGTTGAATCGTCCTTATATTATGTCTTTATTGGCGACCATCCCTGCGCTTGAGCTGATATCTTCTGTAGATATTGTTTTGGTAGATTTTATTCACAAAAGAAGATTCGACTATGTCCGCTTGGTAATTCCTTCTGCGTTGGTTAGAACGCTGTTGACAAAAGAAGCCGAGGCTTTACAATGCATAGGATTTGACATCTACCAAAACACTATCACTGATTCGAAACAAAGCTTCACACATTCCAACTCTGGGGGGGAACGGAATCTTAAAACTGGTATAACCAACGTGGGTGAAACGGAGCAGTCAGGTACGGACAAGCAAGATTTGAGAGGCTTCACCCTGGCACTAAAAGACGCGATTGCTTCCTTGAAGATGTTGGTTAAACCACTTTAGCGATCTGGGTAATGCTTCAATAGGATCTTGGAATTCTAGGGGACACTCTCACTTGCTGAATAACACAGATGTTACAGACTGTTTGTTCACATTTGATTTGGTTCTGATTCAAAAAACATGGTCTACATCGCAATTGACTTGGGAGAATTATGATACTTGGCAAATACCTGCCACTAAAGGTGAAAAAGGGAGACCGATGGGTGGCTTGTTTACTGCTTGCAAATTCACGATGGATGCGGTAAACATAGATGTTTGGGTAGAGCTGGAATTTTTCTTGGCAGTAACTTGCAACATCAAATTAGGAGACACCCGAGTCAACGTATGTATCATTAATGTATATTGGAGCCCCCTTAAACACACAGAACTGCAATTGCGGAAAGAATTAAAAAAGGTAGCAACCAAACTTGACCCATGGGGCAAAATAATGTCAAATAATATTGTGTTAATAGCCGGTGACCTACATGCTGATTGTAATCTTAACAGTTCTGAGATTGATGTGTTGTTATGTGACATAGATATTACTGATAACAAACTCAGACCTGTTATGGGTAACAGCAGATTGAGAGGGGCGATATGGATGAATTTTATGGAGATTATGGGGCTGACTAAAATACCCAACGTTAACCACACACGGAATGCTAGAGGTCATGGCTCGATATTAGATTATATGTTTGTGACAAATGGTTTGGAACAACACATGTCGCAATTAGTTGTGCCGAAAATGCCTACAAGCGATCTTAACTTGCTGTCGTTAAATATTCGACATACTGAAAACATAGATCGCTATACAAGTTACGATGAAGAGATACTTACTAATATTACTGGTACTCGTATACGCTGGTCATACTCTAACACAAAAAAATGTACATCTGTGTTACACAAAGACTTGAGCTGCTTATCTTCTGAGGAGAACGTTAAAAATCTGTCGCCCGCCGGCTTTAATGATTACATAAATGTGATTACACGGAATGTATGTCAAAATAAGTTAACAAAGGTTAAGAATAAACCCCACAATCATGTCTTTGATAACCTGACTTTACATAAGAAAAAAGAGCTAAGACAAGAAATCCATAAGCTAAAAAATCGCACAGATGCGCTTTCTGAAAAGAAAAAAAAGATAAGACGCTTAAAACAATCATATAAAAATTGGTTAATCTCTCAAAAAGTGGCTAGAGATCAAGCTGATGGGGAGAAAATACTTGCTGCGATGAAGGGCAAAGACATCTCTAACTTTTGGTTGATATTAAACGATACCCGCAAAAAGAGATTTTACTTACTCTAATCAGTGAGAACACGTGGAAACAACACTTTACTGAATTATATGAAGTACCCTGTTCTGGAAAACCTTTGAAAGGGAACGATACGCAAAAATATGAAATTCTTAATGAAGTGTGTAAGAAACTCTTCCAAAAATGTAACTGGGACTCTCCCCTAGCAATATATCCAGTTTGATTGTGAAATCTAAAAAGTCTGCAGCTCCATGTCCTAGCAACTTATCAAACTTAATCCTGAAAACTGATGCTATTCTGTGGGGAAATATTTTACACATGCTGTTTGCCGACATACTTGTGAACAAATTGATACCAGATTCGTGGAGGTTAGCCATCGTGATTTCGATATACAAAAAAGGCCCTAGGTCTGCAGCAGAAAGCTACAGACCTATTACAATATCTGACCCTGATTATAAAATTTTCACGTCCATTATTCTTAAAGAACTGGACAACTGGATCAGTAGTCGTGATGCCCTAAATCTTAAACAAATCGGATTTAAGAAAAAGTTGGGCATTGATTGCGGAGATCTTGATCTGAAAAGCTTGCAATCTAAGGTCCTCCTGAAACAAGGTTCTGCAATTTTTGTGGCAGCGATGGACCTTTCCAAAGCCTTTGATCTGGTTGATCGTCACACTTTATGGGAAATTTTAAGAGACTTATTGATCCCTAGCCATCTTCTTGAAATGATTATCGATTTATATTCTAATACTAAAATCAAAATCAGACTTAATTCCGAAGGATGTCTTACATCGGAACAGTTAGTTCCAAATGGTCTGAGACAAGGATGCAAGTTAGCTGCTACGTTATTTAATTTGTATGTTTGTAATGCGGGCAAGGAGATGAAAGTTAAAGGTAAAGGTCCCATCGAAATTGGGGGGAATCCCGATAGAATGGCTAGCATACGCTGACGACTTTTTACTTTTAGACTGCACCAAGGTGGGGCTGCAGAGACTAATAAATGCTTTTTTAGTTTTTATATCTAGCATACATTTAAAAATCAACCCAGACAAAACCACTATAATACGTCTAGGGAAGACCATGAGAAATCAATCTCGACTAACTTGGGTTTGTCAAGGGAAAATAATTATCTGCCAAGAAACTTTTAAAAATCTAGGATACCACTTTTCAGGAAATGGTTTTGTTGTGATTATGAAAAGACAGCTAGGGGTTAAAGCTGACATTTTACGGAGACAGATGTGCAAAATCAACAGCAAACTTGGTAGATTCAGAGCAATTCTGTTGAAACAATTTTACACGTTGTCATGTATCCCTAAATTGGTATACGGCTTGGAATTTTATGAGCTTGACAATATTGCTTTTATGAAAAAACTGGAAAGTGTAATATGGAAAGGTGTCTTATATTTCATTCCGAAGAATACACCGATAGAAGTAATCAGATACGAATTTGGTCCACAATCGTTGAGATCTATTATTATCTGGAAAAAAATGTTGTTGTGGAGTAAATGTCTGATCAACAATTCTAAATCATTATACACAATAGCTGGGAAAGACCCATCCAATGAATTTTGTATGAAACTGAAAGTGTACATTGATGTGATTTTGGGGAAAGCAGGCATTTTGCCAGAGATGTTATCAACCAATCCTTTAAAAGTGAAACACATACTGAAATGTAATGACTGACAACAAACTCTAAACGCAGTTGCACAATCCAAAACTGTGAGTCAAGCTTATTCATGCTGGAAATTTAAACCTCTGTTGGAATTCTACTTGGAAAAATACCCTTCACGAAAAATTATAAACTCTTTTATGAGATTCTGCTTCAACTTCCTTAAAACAAATCATGTCTTGAAAAGATGGAATATGCTAAAAGATGCTTGGGGCTGGTGTAGGTTTTGCAAGAAAGAAGGGGTGGAAAAAACCCTCATGCATCTTATCTTGCTGTGCCCAGCTTTACTGAAAGAATGTATTCTATACTTCGAGCAATTTATTGTACATCTACACTCTGGTAATACGGAAATGTTGTGGTTTCAGATACGACACAACAGCTCCATGGTCTTGAAAATAAGAATTATTGCCTTTTTAAAGAACTTTTGTTTTTTGGAATTAAATGTTTAGTACGAGATCTTAAAACCTTCGTTATCTGCATATACGATTTTAGATGAATTGTGATGATAATGAAATACTTTTGATTTTAAAATGATTTTTATGTTGTATATTGTGTTTTTTTATCTTGTGATTCTACTTTTGTAAAGGTTTATACAAACCATATACAAATAAATAAATACATAAATAACATTATTTTCACAGCTGTATGTGTAAAAACAAATTTAGATAGCAGACAGGTTTGGAAGTGACAGTTGATTATAGCAGATGGAAAAATGACAGTAAGTTTTTTTTATAGGTTATACAGGTTAAGTGGCAGTTACTCTGTTTATATGCATTCATAAGAGTTGTTCATGTACTGAGCAAAAAATATGCATACCTGTAGTTTGTGTTCTTGCATGTGGATATGCCTGTAGCTGCAAATAGAAATCTTGGAGACTTGTACAGTAGTTTTTGTAGTAGGTGCTTTCCAATGATATGAGACATGTACTCAGAGTGATCAACCGTACATTTGAAGTGCTGAACTCTGATGATGGAGTTAGATGTAGAGGTCTTCGGTGTGATTGGTGGATGGTTGTGTGATTGCTTAGATGTATCCAATGAGGGAATGGCACAGAGAGTGAAGTGGAAAGGGTAGAAGGGCTGTCCAAGAGTTATAATGTCCACGGACTCCACGGCTGCAGACAGGGCGTACCACATCCGGGGGTTTCCTGCAAATCTAGCATGGAAACGGGACTGTAGGATCAGCCAATCAGATGTTGAGGTTTTGGATTTGTGTTGAAAGAGAGTGTAGTGAAGATGGCAGAGGTGGAGAAAGTCAGGGTGTTGGTGCTTGGAGACATGTTTGTGCATGGTTTACAGCAGTATGCTCAATGCAGGCATGTGGCAAACAATGTTGATGTTAAAGGAGTGGAGGTGGTGTGGAACACTGTGCCTGATTGTACAGGGAATTGTACAAGTTTTTGAAGATATGGGCAGGATGAACCGTCCCCATGTGGTAGTTTTGCACTATGGTGCTTTCCATTTGGGCTATGTCAGTGCCCCTACTTTGTTGGAAGATTTGGAACACTTGGTTCAAGCAGTAATGAACATCCTTCCAAATGCCAAAATATTTTTTTCTGGATTAGTACCTATGGCAATATGGGACAATAGTTCTGTTTTTTGTCCTCAGCAAAACATTGCTAGGTGTGCAATCAACCAAGGCATGTGTGCTTTCATGCTTAGAGCCGGTATGTTCTTATGTAATAATGAGAATATTGATTCCTGTAATGCTGTTTATTTTAAAGAAGATAGCATTTCTTTATCTTTTACGGGAAATGGCATGCTGTTCTGGAATGTTAGGGTTGCTTGGAGAAGGTTATGTGAAGATTTTAGGAGTGAAGTAAGGAAAAAAAAATACAAAATAACAGGTGTCTGTCTAGAATCTGCACAAAAAAAAGAAAACTCTCTTTTCAGAGCCAACCTCAAAGGGGAAATAGGGCACAGTATTTAAATTTATATTCACCACGTTCAGATTTTCTATATGTCGGCGGACATGGCGGTAGTCCGCAGACATTGCATATTGCATACAGGGATTTTGGGGTGGAGAGGCATCAAATGAGAATGAGTAGAGCAAGGGATTGGCCAATTAAGTTACTGGATGTGTTGTGTAAGGAGAGAATTTGTCAGAAAGTCTTTTATCCTGAGAGAAGAATAGATAGCTATGGCTGTGTGTTTCAGAAAACTGATTATCTGGATTCTGGGAGACTCATGGATACATTGGTTGGAGGTGCATGCAGGACGCTGTGGAGTATCTGCAGATCTTGGATTCCCTCATGCGGAAGTACACTGGCATGGAGTGTGTGGAATGAAGTTGCTGGACTTGGTACCTCTCTGTGCTAGTTTGGAGACAGAGCATCCTCCAGACATTATTATAATTCATTGTGGAGGGAACAGTTTAGGACATGTGGCTGGAATTTCATTGGAATTTGCAATGAAATATGCAGTTTGGAAGGTTATGGATATGTTTCCAAATTCCCAAGTAATATTCTCATGTATTGAACACAGACAAATGTGGCTGTGTTGTTCTTTATTTGGTCCACCAATGTAGAAAGTGAGGCGCAATGTAAATAAGGCTGTTTGTGCCTTTTTAAGAGATGTTGGCATGTCCTCTTTTCACAATGAAAATATTCTTTTTTGTAGCACATACATTTTTCGCAGAGATGGAGTCATCAATGACATTTGTGATCGTCATCTTTGATGCCCTGGATTTTAGTCGTAGCAATGCACGGTGGTGGTGCGAGTTATGGTTGCATAGCTTACTTGGAACCATAACGTCCCTTTAACAAAGTTTTTTTACTGAATTTCATAGGTTTTTAGTAGTGCAACTTAACCATAACATCCCTTTAACAAAGATTTTCTTAAATATATATATAGATAACAGCTGCCACTATCATCCAGCTGAATAGTACTCATTGTTGCAGCTTAATAAATTTGAAAGGCACAAAGTACCCGGCCAGAATTCAAACATATGCATGCAAGTTCCATAAAGGCATAAACGCTCTTAAGTGGCTTCATATCCCAGGGTCCTCCCAGTTGATCTTTCTAGTTATTGTCCTCTTTTTTTGTTCTTGCTCTGCATGTTGTGCTAAATGACTCACATACATACAGTGAACAGATGCTTCCACTACAGGGATCTGTGCTTGATCTTACTCAGCCCATCACCCTTCTTGGACAATTCAAATGAGAACCACTGGGGTGGGTAAAAAATCATTGGCTATTAGCGCTTAAGCATGATTCAATGGCTGAAAGTGTGTTCCATAAACACTTATTTTACTATGCAATATATACACAAGTACATGTTTTCTCTTTGCCACAGAACAGTAATCTGCATGCAAAACAACTACCAAGTGTGAACATTTTAAAGATGTCCATGAAGACAAACCACAACCCACGTATCCTATCCAATCATTCACGTTTCATTTTATAGAAATATATTGAAGTAGACCTCTCAATTCATGCTCCAACTCATTGTTAGCACAAGCCCCTTTGAACTGCTGTACCATTTTTACCTGCAAATCTACGAGTAGCTGAATGTCATATGATGTGGGCCTAAAACCAAGACTGGATGACAATGTATCCTTCGCATGGCACAACTTGCGATCTCTGAAAAATGTGCTTTGGGTTCCACGGCTTTCAAGAGTCAGGCACAACGTGGCAGCCCTTCAACTGAGAACAAATATAAGCACATTTTATTGTCCTATGGAATAATTCCACTCAGACGTGTCTACAGCCATGGATTGCCTAACTGTACATTACCAGAGAAGATATAGGCATTTTCATATCAGTCTGGTCCCATGGAAAAGGGCAGTTCACCACAAATATGTTTGACAATTCTCTTCTGAACAAGAGTACATCAGCAAGCCCAGAAATGTGCCACCAGCAAATCCTGAGATGATTGCTGCAAATGATTGGACAACACACATCTGAACTAATAATGACAATTTACAATCAGAGAAGCAGAAGCTTGACAGGGTAAACTGACCATCCATTGGCCCCTGTACTCAGCTATACCTGGATAATAATGACAGACTGATATGGGCATAGGTCCCTGCATCCCCAAGATGCACCCTGGTATTGAGAGGTGGGTCATCATCTCTGCATGATGAGCTTTGTAGTCTTAGTGGCCCAATGGCACTGAACCCGAGGACTAATTGTTATAATATAACACCAGATGACAATCCCAACTGAAGCAGTAAAGCAAGTACATACATAAGGGCCTCTAAAGGCTTAAGTGAAAAAATAGAAATACGTGAGAAACTCAGTGATATCCCTAGGTGACATGCACGTTTACATGTTAAGCCTGCCTTGCTCTGCTTGATAATCACTGGCGACAAAAGAATAACAATGGCTACGTGAGATGATGAGATATTCATGTGATCCTGACTTTGAAACGTAGTACACAGTTGTAAACGTGAAGTGTAGACAATGATCAACAATCTTGAACCGTTCTTGAATCAGCATCCTAGACTGCTCCAGCAGCAGCCAACTCCTGCATTTCACATGCAATGATGAATGCAGCAGCCCCCCCATCCTCCTCTAAATGTATAGGGAGTAAGCATGTTGAGAGAGGCAAATCAGGGGAAAGTTGATCGTAAAGACTTTCCAAATGTACAAACATTTGTACTTCAAACAGTGAGATATACCCAAAAATGTCCTCTCATGACTGACGCAGTCAGCAAAGGAAATGACTCAATTACGCTTGCTGCAATACTGTCTGAACTCAAAGCTACCTACCGTGAATTATCTACACACAAATGGATGTCGTTGCCTACATAATTGATGACATGCCAGCTAGACTGGTGGAATGCGCTGGCGCTGCACCCAGCATATTGAGAAGAGAGTGGCTGCTGCTGGATCTGATATCACAAACACTGTCACTGAAGACGAACGCCCTGAACAAAGGGTTAGGGAATTGAGAGTTAAATCAGACGACATGAAAGGAAGGTCTCAATGTTACACTCGACATTTCTGCCCATCACTACTTGTTCATCACGGTTTGTGATTTAGCAAACCCATAGGGAACAACTTTATATGTTCTGTCTCTATTGTCTCAGGATGTGTTTACCACCAAGCACTGCCATCTGCAGAAACTACAGGAGATCATAGATGGGGTTGGGTCCAAGCACATACCTGCTTGCCAGACATTCAATTATTGCACAAAACCTGGAAATAAGATTAGGAAGTGCCCTCAGCTATTTCCTGAAGGGCGACCCTAATGCTATATTTCAGCAATTCAGATATGTTCTCATTTGAAACCTAAAAAATACAACTGTGTGTGTGTGGTGAATTGTATTTCCTCATTTTTCTCTGCACATGTGAACCCTTTATGCAACCAATAATAAACCTCATAAATAAATTGAATTGATACCACACACTTAAGATCACTTTCCTCCGCATTAGGGTCATCACTTATTTCCCACTACATAAAAAAAGTTAGAAATAGCCTAACATGATTGGGCATCCAATACCTCCTCCTTCAATTCCCACATGAAATCTGTTAGGATGCCCACGGTTTCTGTACCCAAAGGTATCCTGGAAACCAGATACCTGTGTAGAAACCCATTTCCGTGTCCCCCTTCTTTGCTCATAGGAGTAAATCCTAACCGTCACCAGCTATGATGAGGGGCTACTTTGAGATCTCCTGGGAAGATCTGTTAAGATGCACCCTGATTACAGTCACTACCTATCACTAATCTTTCCTATTTATGACCTCACCATAATTGATTTGTAATAACCTCCACAGAGAGGCACTGGATCTCACCTGATTACAGTCAGGTCAATTTAGCTTTATTACAATCAACTGATCATAAAAGTGACACAGAAAATATAGATCACAACTGCTAGCAGACATATACATAATGCATCACCAGAACAATTTGCACGATATGTTTCACTTAAATACAATCGAAAAGTGAGAAGAATTTGAAACATAGTCATACAATTCCCTGTAGAAAAAGCTCATATAGTTCTTAAGATCTCTTAACTGTGGGTTAAAATCACAAAATAAAAATATTTTGTGCAACAATTGATAAACTTCCATTATCACAATGATATATGTACTAGTGTCAAAATTAAACAGTACATCAAATATTGAAAACCAAGGATAAAACATCATCTTAAAACAATTCAGCTTCGGATATTTTGCGCGGTTTTTGAAGATCACTTAACTACAACGTAGAAAATATACATGAAAATACAGAGATCAGTGGTAATAAAATCAAATAAAGTCATGGACTCTCAAATGAAAAAAAACGAATTCACAAGGAAGCACTCAGTTTACACCTGTGATAGTGTTAGGTGATGCAAAGGGATGTTGCCCTCCATGCGCTTGTCAGATAATTCACAACCAATTTCACTGCCAGTTCATCTTTTGAATGGACACATAATGCACGTGCATCATTTACAGATGTAATTGATCTATACTTAAATTGCTGCTTGGTATCGCTTCCTAGTACAGCGATAAAAGTGACAGAATTTAAGAAAGTGCATTACATGTTCAGTCCCTTTTTCACTAAGGGGCATTTTTTGGGGCGATGGAAAATAGATTTGTGCAATAATGTTGCCGAAGGAGGCGTGCCGACCGCGAGCTTAGGATACAAGGCCCTGGAACATTTTAGAGAGACAGCATCCAGATAACGTGTCTTGCATGTGCAGAATAGGCTTCCAGGGATACCTTTACAGCCCCATTGCCATAGTCCTGTGCAAACATGTCAATGACACCACCATAGCGTTTAAGTGTAATATCTGCTTTGTTGGTTGGAGTCAAGATTTCCTTGCAGGCTCAATCAGAATTAGCTTGGGAATCTGTCAGTATATTGGCGATTCATCTTGTAATACCCTCATTTAGGTACTCATCTCTTATGATAATTTCCTTATATTGGAATCCAGCTGCCCTCTCAGTTGATGAAATGTTAGACGAATTAGATGCATGTTTATTAGATATATCTACCAGATACCACACTTGTGAAATCATTATAGGCGGTGACTTTAATTGTGATTGTAGAGATTTGACTATAATCCATAAATTTAAATCATCCACTCTTTCACGTAGTAGAGGAGGCAAACTTAGAGAACTCCTCACAGAGTGGGACATGGACTTAATGGTCAGAAACGACATGAATCTTGGTAATACATGGTCAAGAGGAACAATGCAATCAATGATAGATTATATATTTGTATCTCATAATCTGTTTATGCACATGGCACCCCTAGAAATAGGACAGATTGAGATAGGTGATCATGCACAAATTTCTACCTTTTTTCAACTAAAATGTAATTCGCTTATACCTAATATAACCCTGGCAGTGGTTGAAATAGATCGTCCTTTCCATTCCATCAGATGGAACCAAGGAATATGTAACCTTGTTGTTACACAAATCTCCTCAGAGATTGAGAGGATCAGAAGTGCAGGGGGAAATTATGATTATACATTGTGTATGCATTATCCAGATATAGTTGCAACAGCTCTTGAACGATTCGGCAATACACAAAGCAATGTGCAACATCCACATCCATATGATCATACATGCAAACTATTAAAAAGGGAGAAGAACAGGGCATTGAGATATTTAAAGAGAGGCAACTTGGGCAGCGAAGTTAGTAAGACAAGGAGGAATGGAATACTATTAGCCTATAAACATAACTTGAGATCTGCTCGTATTTCAAATTATAACGATGCAAATTGTACATTAATTCGTGCCATCTTAGCTCATGACACACGAGTAATCTGGCGCACTCTGAAAGCTGATAATAGACGCGTGGCAACGTTTTCGTTAAATTGTATTCCTGAGCACATTTGGCAAACTTTCATAAAGGCTAAATACCAACTACCTTGCAAATTTCACTTTGTCCCTGATGTTTCTCTCGAATATTCTAATATCCCAAGGCTGAACTGGGATTGCAACGATATTATATGGGCAATCTCCAGGTTGACTTATTCAAAAGCCGCAGGACCTGATGGCCTTCCCCCCTGTCTTTATAAGGCAGATCCCGTGTTGTGGGCTGACATCATAAACCTTAAGTTTGATTCTATTATTAAATCTGGGGAAGTTCCACCCTTTTGGCTAACCACCAATATAGTACCTATTTTTAAAAAGGGTGATCCATCTCTCCCAGAAAATTATCGTCCAATATCGTTAATTGATTCTGAGGCTAAGATCTTTTCTATCCTTCTCTTAAATGAATTGGAGAAAGTAATCAGGGCGAATGACATGTATTCGAAATATCAAACTGGATTCAGGAAGTCTATGAGTACAACCCTAAATGCTTTTATCATGTCGCATGTTATTGCTGGAGTAAAAGAAAGGAACTCTAATCCTGTATATATAGCAATGATTGACATGAGTTCTGCTTTCGACACGGTGTTCCGCAACTTACTGTGGAAGAAAATGTTGAAGTTAGGGATTCCAGCTGTGTTGATGTATTGGATTATTAAGTTGCACACAAACACTTCGTATAGAATAAGAATCTCCCCAGAAGGTGGGACCACAGCCCCTATACGTACAACAATAGGTGTGAAACAGGGCTGTAACCTCGCGGCTACCTTATTTAATTTATACCTATCCGATCTCGGTGAAAATTGGGAAAAGGGCGATTTGTTTTCTGTTAAAGTGGGGAGTATTCATTTGAAATGGATTGCATTCGCTGATTATATTATTTTGTTTGACCCTACTCCAGTAGGGCTCCAAACCAAACTCTCATTATTTGAGAATTTTGCAAAAGCACATAATTTGACACCTAACCCAGCAAAAACTGCCATTATGACCTTTGGAGTGAAATCAAAAAACGCGAATTTTAGATGGCAAATATTGAATACACAAATTTGCCGTGTGAACAATGCTATCTATTTAGGGTATTATACATCAGCCCTTAACTCTATTAACGCATGGTCAAATATTATTAGGAATAAAACTCGACCACTGTTGTCTCAAATGAAAAGGATTTATAGCCAATACTGCAAATTCTCTTTAATCCCGCTAATAGACTTCATGACATTAAAAGTCGAAAGTGTCATATTGTACACATTAGATATTTGTCTGTGTGACATGACTAGCGTGCTTGATAGTATACAGGGTTCTCTTTTAAAATCTGCAATGTTTCTCCCGATGTCAACTCCTAATGCCATTATTCGACATGAACTGGGTCTGGTTTCATTATCAACTCGTTGGAAATGGAGACAATTGTCCAATTACGTTAAAATTCATTATCCTCCTATTAACTCATTGTATATCGATTTAAATAAAATGTTGGGCATGCAAACTCCAAAATCCCTTTTTAATTATCAATTGAAAATGCAACAAATTTTAGATAATATAAATACAACCGTTGAGGACATGCAATATCGTCCCGGTTTTGTTAAGAAAAAACTTTTTGAAATGGATTGGTGTATTACTATTGATTTAATTAAAACCTATGTGTTGTATAAGGAATACAGTATGCATGTAAAACAGCGCATTCCACGTTATGACCATGTTTTGTTATTCCCTTGCGAAAATATCCGAAAGGTATATATTCGCTTTAGATTAAATCTATACCATACACGGGAACGGACTAAAAACTGGGAAATGAATAAATTAAATGATCGCGTGGGATGTCGATTTGTTGAATGTAATGAATCGTACGAAACGTTGAAACATTTTATACTGTACTGTCCGCATTTTAAGAATACAAGGACACTCAAATTGAGGAAATTTGCGGAAATTGAATTTGAGGACTGCCTTGAAGTTTTGTGGACCAGAATGATGCAGGGATGTCACAAACCCTTAATATATGAATTGGCAAGTTTTTGTAAACACATTGAGAATGAATTAGAGCTATTTTTGTAATTGTAAAATGATTATTTGTAATATTTTAAATTTTGTAAAGGTTCTGCATGAATTGTTGTGTATTATGAACCAAATGCAAATAAAAGAATAAAAAAAAAAAAAAAATATCTGCTTTAGAAACTTGGGGAGTCCAGTTAAATATTTCTGCGACACAAACAACCAATCTTGTTTTTTACCAGTTCAACAAACTCTCCTTCAGTTTTAGCTGATTCTGTTAAGCCCCTTAATTCTATATTTCCAAAAGATCCTGGTTTTGGGTTTTGATTTTTCACATTAATAGAGAACACATTATGATCACAGAACTCTATGATTGCCAGCAGCTGGTTTTCTAGGCCGTGCACTCTCATAGAAAGTAGTACAACGTCATCTTCAAACATTAAAATTGGACAATTATCCCCAGCCAGGGTTGATACATCACAGGGAAGGTTCTGCAGTTTGGAATTATACTATTAATACAAGGAAAACAATTTGGTATCCAATAAGCATCCTTGGCGTACTCGCTTTTGAATAGGGATTCTCAGTGGGACCTTCCCATTGGCACCCCATTTTACCACAGCTTCATTTCTTCTGTACTGACTTTGTATTGCCTGGAGAATGGCTGGCAGGATCCTCATATCTCTCAAAGTATTCCAAAGCAGCACCATTTTGAAATCAACAAATGTGACATATAGTCTACTTTTTCTTAAGGTTTTATATTTGTCACATATAAGGCCGAATCTTAGGCATTGATCAGTTGTGCTCATATTTGCCCAGAAGACAGCCACTAGATGGTGTATGATGTTGTTCCCTTCTATCCCGGCCTTCAGGTGGATCAGTAATGCCTTGGCAAATATCTTTACCCCCGCATCCAGCAGTGATATTGGGCTGTAATTCCCAGGAACTTCTCTGCTGCCCTTTTGAACACCAGTACGACTTCAGCTTGGGTCCACACCTGGGGGACAGGATTTGCTGCCAGGTCAGCATGGAAGAGCGTTGTGAGGTATAGGGTCCAAATCAGAGTTTCAGATTTATAAAAATCAACCGGCCCCTTACATGGTCTAGGTGCTTTTTCTGCTTTTTGGCTGTTGAGTGCGGTATTATATTCACCTAACTTTAGAAGTAGGGGGTCTCCCTTGTCATATCAGCCAGGTTGGCTTGTGTCAGTGAACATTCTGGATTCCTTATACAATGTCAAAAAGTGCGGGTGCCAGGCTGATTTTGGAATGTTACACAGAATTTGATTTTGGCACTCGCAAGTTCGTGTCCCTATGAGACTCCAAAATCTTTTTGGATCTTTATCAATAATGGCTTTCACTTTCAGAAAGCTCTTATACAGAGAGTTAGTGGCTAATACTGTCTCCCTCCTAATAATTCCTTTTTATTGTATTCTTTCAGTTGAGTTTGGCATTAACCGTGAATACTGATCTCACATTTTCCATAAATAGTTAATGTGACTCAATACTTGTGAGAGTGACCCTCCCTCATCTAGAAGAACTATTTCTAGAATGGGAAGGCTGGATTAATAGATTTCAGCCACTTGTCTAGTATTTCCCGATAGCCTCAATGCTACATTATCCAGAGGTTTTCATATTCCAACCAGGCCAGACAATTGGGGACCCTTCCTCCGGGACAGTAGACTGTGGTCACTCTCCACCCTTTCGAGCACTTCAAACTGCATCACCTTTGACCACATTTCAAGGTGCACCACAATATAATCTATGTGCAAAGCTCGGGGATCACTCACATATATATGTTTTGCATGTTCAGGGACATTAGAATACTTGTGATCTCAACAGCATTCTTTTTTGGCCTTCTGGGAGGTGTAGTATTAAGGCTCTCCACCTTCCAGATTCTGTCCTCTTCCTTGGAAATGTCATCTGTCAATGACAATGTCTCAAATTGGTGATTGAAATCCCCAGTAATTAATAAGTGCGTGCTACTTGGGACACTCCAGGAGTTGACTCTGGTCTTTAAGAGATTAAATAATGTGAGATCTTTATCTTAGCCTGGTTTGCTTTATATATATATAGTTATAGTTAAGTTGCTGTTTCCATAGGAAGAGCCCTTTTTGGGTGGCTTATAACTTCGCTCTCCATGGACAAACTTTTTTGCAAAGTTTGGTGAGGTTTGGTCCAGGGGGGGCAAAGTTATAAGGGGGGTCCCAAAACTTATTTTTTTCCCATAAACTGAAGGGGGAAAAAACTTTGCTCATGCCTACAGCCCAAACAGCTGGATGGATTTTCACCAAATTTGGACGAGGAGCAGCTTGGTCCTGAAAAGTGTGCTTTTCCAAATTTGGTGAAACTCTGTCCAGTAGTTTTTTTTAAAATGACCAAAAAGTAGGTCACAAATAAAGAGAGATATCTATGTTCGGTCCGTGGACACACTTCCCTGTTCGCTCCGCGGACAGGTTCCCGATTGGCTGGGTGATGCGCGTCGTGTCCACGGATATTGGACGTGTTTGCTGATTGGGTGGTTGAGAGCATGTGGTGCGTCAGATTTTCTGGGCATGCCCGCCATCTTGCATTCGCGGACATCCACGGACAGCGCAGTGAAACTTGGTGGAAAAATACTATTTAGACAAGTGTGTTGACGTGTAAGACTGTTTGGGTGGGTGGGGAAGTAAAAGATGGGTTAAATGTTGTATTTATTTAGGTGGCAGGCACCCCTGTTGTGTTCGTTCTGACTGCGGACAATATGGATGTCCTGAAATGTTTGTAAATAAAAGAAATGGGGGTGTCCTGAGGACACTACGCCTGTCCGTATGGTTCGTAGGCAAGTTGAAACTGTTCTAAGAACACATCAAGTGTCCTGGGATGTTCATCAATAAACAAAATGGGGGTGTCCTGAGGACGCTATGCCTGTCCGTATTGTCCGTAGACAAGTTGAAATTGTTCTAAGAACACATCAAGTGTCCTGGGATGTTCGTAAATAAACAAAATGGGGGTGTCCTGAGGACTTGCCAAAGGTTGACATTTCCTATGCTGCCAACAGTTTTACGGCATAGTTTGTGTCCTAAGGTTTTAAAAATAGGAGCACCTTTCACTGGTGTCAATTGAAGAAGATCTCCGAAAACAATAATTTGTTTTCCTCCAAAGAGCTCTTCGTAGTTTGTTTTGAGTACTTCTTGTAATCTGAGGTGAATTAAAGCCAACATTAGGTTGGAGACCATGCTCACTTCATCTATTAGTAGCATTTTCATTTGTTTTAATACTCTGCGTAGTTCCATTGCAGCTTCTGTATAAAGTTTGTAATAGTCAAATTTGTTTCGGTGTTCTACTGGTAGGAGTAGTAATCGGTGTTAAGTGACACCGCCTATGTTGTAGGAAGCTAAACCTGTGGGGGCAGTGACTACACCTGACAGTTTGTTGTTTGTCAATTGTTGAAGGAATTTGCTGATTATTTTGATTAAGAATGTTTTGCCAGAACCAGCTTCACCACTAACGTACAGTAGTATAGGTTTGTAATTTTGGTAGGTGCATTCTTTATTTTCATGTTGTACACCATGTGCAATTTCTTTTGTTACTTCTTGAAAAATGCTACACTGCTCATTGTTTAATTTTGATTGTAGTATAGTGAAGTCTTCTTTATATTCATACTGACACATGGTGTTTTCTACTTCTGTCATAGCTAATTCTGCCTCATTTGCTATTAGTGGCTGTCCCAGTGGTTCTTGGCTTCCTGTTACAGAAGGTTGACTACTGTCAGGAGTGTCCTTATCTAGATGGGCCTGGAGTTATTCTTCGTGTTGCTGTGCATTGTGCAACATTGTTTTGTAGTGTGTAAAGTTTACATCGGTTATAGTGCTTTCATTTGCTTTGAAAGCGTCTTCATAGGAGTCATAGTTATCCAGTATCTCTTCTTCTTTTCTCCATGGTTTAAAAAGATGTAGCAGGGACATGTAATATAGTTCTTTATGTTGAGGAGTTTTTAATGACAATTTGATATGATTAATTAAGCTTGCTTTGGTAAGTTTCACTAAGCTGCCTTCACAATGTGTCACTCTGTATCTACCTTTTTTTTCTTCGGGTTTTATATTATTTTTGTATGTGAAGTTTTGGGCAATGTGGTATAGACACATGGTTTCCAAAGTGGTACTTCTGTTTGGGTAGTATGTGTCCAGCAAATTGTTTTTCAAAATGTCTTGGCTGTTGGGATCATTTTTGGCTATTGTTTTTATGTCCTTGTATGATTTGAGAACTCTTTTTCTAGATTTAGCAGGACCAAGACTTAGCTATACTATATTTTCAGATTTTCCATACAACGCAGTACCGGTTAAACAATCTGCTGCTTCATAGGAGCCACATTCTCTATGGGACAGCATTTTTATGCCCAAGCTGTACAATTTCTGAGACAGTGTTTTGTCTGATGACAGGTCATTCCAGAGGTCTTGAAGCTCTGTTTTTTCTGGTTTGGTTAAGTATGCTGTAACATATCGTGCAGCTGCAGTGGAATTGTCTGCAATGTACTGCACATCTATGTTTACATTCCATAAGAGGGCAATGATTGCATTGTAATCATTGAAATATTTTTCTTCTTCTGTTCTTTTTATGTAGTATGTATTTTTAGGTGATTTACCTTTAACACTATGGGGGTCATTACGACCCAGGCGATACCATGGCGCTAGTAGCACCATGGTTGCCGCTGGTATTTTACCGATTCCGCCATGGTCAATTGCGTAATTACCACCCCATTCCAAGGTTGGTGGGGTGGTAATTCCCCATTCCCATTTTTGCCCCCATAGGGCTCAATGGAATTGGAGAAGGTGGAAATTGCGGTATCTTAAATTCCTCCAAGGTCCCTTTGCAGGTCCAATCCTTAACGGCTGGTAAAAACCAGCCGTTAAGGTAGGGACACGCAAAGGTACCTCGTAATTAGGCGGTAAGGGGTTAATGCCACCTTTTATGGCGCCGTTAACCCCTTACCGCCTGGATCGTAATGAGGCCCTATGTCTAACTGAAGACATGAAGTTGTTCTCTTGACCTGTTTTTGTAACTGGTCTAGGGAAACCAAAGCGGCATTTAGTGTAGTATTTCCCTTTGTTTTTGTATTTGCAACAATATTATTTGCTGCATTAGTGTCTTTGAAATTGCAAAATGTGTGCATGAAGATCACTGTTGGTTGCTTCCGATGGAATTTTACAAGTGACAAATTTCCGATAAACTTTAACACAGTGGCATCATTGTCTTGACCAAATTTAGAAGCATCTTTAATCCATAAAAGCATGTGGATATGTGGTGCTCCTCTGGCTTGGTATTCTTTTTTCCAAAAGAAGTGTTGCACTTCTCTGAGCGGAGGAACAGTTTTATTACAAATAAAGTGTAGCATAGCAATGAAGCAATGATAAAAATATCTTGAAACATTAACAGGATCCAGACAACAATGTTCTCCAGGTGTTAGTATATCTATATTTGTTTTGTTTTTGTTTGACATGTGTAGGAAATCATGTAAATCTTCCCATGCATATTCTGCACAACTTAATGTAACAAGCAAAGTGGGTGGGCCAAGGTTTCTTATAATACAACGTACAACTCCATGACGTCGGAACCAGTACTCTTTAGGACCACACGTGTTTGCTAATATATTTCTAATACTTGATTGTAAAATCTCATCTGTTTCTTGCACTTTTTGTAATAATTGTGTAGCTGACATATTTTGAAAGTGGGTTCCTGATTTTAATGTGTGTGCAACTCTGTAACATAGAGTTGCTAGTTCACTTTCAAAGAGAAGGTGAAATATGTATTCCACATTTTGTGTAAATCTGGGATCTTCAGAATACATCCGTAACAATCAGTATTTTGATGCTGTCAATTGAATAGGTCTATCAGCGTACCTTCCTCCTTTGCCAGTAGGAAAGAGTAGAGGAAAAGCACGTGCTTCTATACTTTTTTCCCATATGCTGATTGGTGATCCTTTTGTTTGTCGCATTTGGTACGTTTCTAGTGCATCTTCTACAGTGTCGTTAGAGTGCAATGGATGAATTGTATAAAGGTCTAAAGTATTGGATACTGTAGCAGGATCCAGAAGCTCAAATTGACCAGTTTCTGGTGACTCTTGAATTATTTCAGTGGTTTCCTTCAAGTTTTCTTCAATATTAATTTCTTTGTAGTATTCATTATTGTCTTTTAGATATTGCAAGGCTTGTCTAACTTTATGTAAGTCTACCAGTTGTTGCCAATTTTTTTTGTCTTTTGAAGGTACACCATTTACTAAGATAATTAAAGATTCCTCCATTGGACGTTGCACTCCCAGAGTGTGCACATTTTGTTTTAGATCTAATGGTAAATACACTACTTTGCCACGAATGCCTTTCACCAATTCAGAGGGAGGTAATTTTGCTGTTTTTGGTTGAAGGCGTATTATTGCTTGAAAGGGGTGCACTGTTTGAATTATGATGCTCTCATATAAATTGAGTTCAAGGGATTCTTATTGTAATGTTGATAAAAAAAAGTGTCAAGGTTCATTAGAATAAATGTCATGAGGTACGTAGTGCATTAAGCAATGCATTGATCTTAATACTATTCTATTATGAAGTTCTTTCCAGTATACTTAGCTACTCATGTAGAACCGTAAGCATTGTGTGCAGCATGCATGATGGAGGTGCAATATTAATAATCTTGCCATGTGGAATAGTGAAATGACAAAAGCTTTCTTATTAGAGTTTAGCGTACTGTGACACATTTAATAAGTACCTAATAAAACCACTTACTACATAATTGCATTATTTCAAATAAAACACAAACAGAAAACACATACAAATATGAGCATATACATGGAGAATGAAGTAAACAAAAAAACAGCAGTATTACCAGACAATCTTCATAACCTAACTGATTATCTTCATGTACAGAAATGATTGCTCTACTTCAAAACTACTACTTCCCGATGTATAACTATCACATACTGTGAATAGACCCTAAGGAAAGTAGTGTGAGTACAATGTATACAAGTATGAGCATATCAAGGGAAAGTACAGTAATAAAAAACAGTAGAACCATTAAAAAAAACTGTCGATAGCCTTACTGATCATCCTCATACATAGAAAGAATTGTTGTCTTCACCTATGTATATGTTTCATATGCTGTGAGTGAACCCCAAGTGAATTACTGTAAGAACTTATTTGAAGTATAAGTCTACAAATGTAGAGCTTTTTGAATGTTTAGTTCCTGACTGTTACTGGCCTACATATGTCAGTAAAGGAAAAAAGAGGGAGCCAGACATGTGATGTCATCAGTGATGTCATCAATGACATTTGTGATGTCATCTGTGATGTGTAGTTATGATTAAGTTCCTGTTTCCATAGGAAGAACACTTTTTGGGCGGCTTATAACTTCGCTCTCCCTGGACGAATCCTCACCAACCTTTGCATAAAAAGTATATGACTCACTCTGAATTATTTTGCGAAGTTTGGTGATGTTTGGTCCAGGGGGGGCAAAGTTATGGGTATGGGTCCCAAAATGTCTTTTTTCCCCATAGACTGAATGGGGAAAAAACTTTGCTCACGAGTACAACCCAAACCGCTGGACGGATTTTGTGGCAGGAGCAGCAGCTTGGTCTCGAAATCGTGCATTTGCAAATTTGTTGAAAATCCGTCCAGTAGTTTTTTAAAAAATGACCAAAAAGTAGGTCACCAAAAATTAGTGATATCTATGTCCGGTAAGTGGACACACTTCCCTGTTCGGTCCGCGGACAGTGTCCTGATTGGCTAATCGGCTTGCGTCACGTCCGTGGACATGCAACGTGTTCGCTGATTGGATAGTGAGGAGCGTGAAGTGCATCAGATTTTTGGAAACGCCCGCCATCTTGTATTCGCAGACAACGGCCGATGTCTGCGGACATCACGGTAAAAGCATATGAAAAAACACAGCATTCCACTTGTCAAACTTATCAAATAATCTCTGGGAGGTGAGGGGTGATGAGGATGGGATGGGATATGGCTGCAAGAAGCAAAAAAATGGGTGTTTTTTGCTGCGAAAGTCAGCGAACAGCTCCGATGTTCGCGAACAGTCCTGTGAAAGTTCGCAAACACCTTAGCATTACAGGGTTGGTGAAATGCAGTTCTTGGATGGCTTATAACTTTGACGCCATTTAAGAGAACTGCATGATATTGTGCATGTATATTCCTGGGCTGATTCTGAGTGTGCATGCAGAGTTTGGTGTGATTCTGTAATGAGGGGGCATCATTAGAGGGGGTCCCAAAATAATGTAAAGACTTATAAATGAGGTGCCATTTGACAAATCTACACTTCATTTGCCAAACTGATAATAGATCAAGATATGCATGTTTTTGCAAAATTTTGGTGGGATTCTGTCGAGAGGGAGCAAAATTAGAGTGGGGGTCCCAAAATATTGTAAAGGCTTATAAATGTGGTGCCATTTGACAAATCTACACAAAGGTTTGCAAAAAGATTATAGACCTAGATTTAGATGTTTTCGTAAAGTCTGAATGGATTTTGTCAAGTGGGGGTTAGGTCAAATGACAATTGTATGTGCATACATTTGACACTTTAAAAAAATAAAACATGGGTGGATTTCCAGCAAACTTGCGTAAGGAGCATTGGCAAGGACCTACAAGCATGATTTTGCAAATTTGCCAGTGTGTTATTATTTGACACGTGTCATAATGTAGCTACAAAAAATAGCGGTATACCTTTAGTGACTGAGGGGTTGCCTGTGGCCCTGGGTAGTGGCCAGATTGTCTGGGTCATGGAATAAGGTCATGATCCGAACAATCAGGCTACTGGCCATGATCACAAGGGACAAAACATAGGATTAAAGTGGCCATGTCCACCTGGGTCTGGCTTTGTGGTAAAGTTATTCGAAATTAGGATAGATTTGAAAGGGAAGAAAAATGTGATTGTGGTAATATGGTCATAGCGTTCTCTTTTTGCCTTCTGCAGGCTACTATGGAAAGCGAAGAGGGGCCCTGTATGGAACCCTTACCTTCCCTTTCCATAGTTGCCATCCTGGCATCCCAGTGTTGGAAGAAAAATCCTATTTTTTAGCACCCCGGGATCCCGCTCTTGGAACCTGGGGTGCTAATGGCCTTCATCCCCCATTTCAGGAGCTGTAATGGGGGGATAATGGTCCAGAGACCTCGTTATCCACCCTCGCTTCGCTTGGGCTGATAACTTGAGCTGCTGGGCCAGTATCCACCGTTCCAGTCCCTGGAACAGAGGATGAACGCCATAATATTACCATTAACGTAACACAAAATGCAATGGAAATGTTGGAAAATGTTATTTAGTCTATGTACTTTACTGAGAAATATAAAGTAGATGGAGTTTTTTAGTTCTATTTTTTAACTGTGAAAGGTGGTTCCTAAAGGAATTTGTCGTTTGTTGTTTTTGGATGTATTTTTTTTGGCAGAAGAGCTGAGAACGAAAGGTGAGGAGGGAAATGAGGAAAGAACAACCAAACACTAAAATGGAGGGGTAGGTGGACAAGGGAAATAGAACACCCGCGCGCATACGCACAATCGTTCCTGTGCATTTAGTGTCCTGCGGACACCCGTTCCCTTCGCGGACATGTTCCCGATGTCATCATGTGACCGCACCCACGCTCAGCGTGTGTCCTAATTTGTGGACACTGTCCGGTTCCCCAACATTTTAAAATAACTTTTTCCGACAATCCAAATTATTTTACAGTAAAAATTCACCATTGCACATGTCTCAGACAATGACCCTGGCTTTCCACATACATTTTGGAACTTTTTTAACCTTTTTGGGTGTTCGATCTCTCGCGAAGCGCATCCCTCCATCCCTATAAAAGGCCACACCCCAGAGCTGATCTTCATTGTACTTCTGACTATTGCAAATTGACTTTTGCTGCCTTTGCTGCTCTTGCTGAGATTATCTCATCAACCTTGATGGCCACCTCCCCAAGGGCCTGCAGAGGGGAACAGGCGTGAGGATGTAGAGAACGAGGATGAAGAGGATGACGAGAATGAGGTCGAAGAACTCCCTACTACCAGCACTCGCCAGGAGTCTTGGGTTTGGCGGTTGTTTACCATTCATGGTAACGAACCAAAAGCACATGCGAACAAGGTCACCTGCAAACAGTGCAAAATGGTGCTGAGTCGTGGGAGACGTGGTTCGTACAGCTTTGGTACGACATCCATGAAGCGACACCTAACGTCGTTCCACAGTGGGGACATTTGCAAGGTTGTACCTTGTGATAAACGTGGTAGGTTGAGTTCCTCTATAGCATCCTTCGTTTCCTCTCCTCTCATCACAAGAGACACTCCTGTGGAAGAGTGCATCCTTCCAGCTTCTTCACAGGCCATTCCCGATGCTGTTGACCATTACCTTTTGAGGGTCACAATATTGTGTATGTACTGCAACGCAGTACTCTGCAGGGGGGAGAGTCTTCAAAGTGCTTTCGAGACTACGGTCACGGAGCACCAGAAGACCTACTACCTACCTAAGTAAGGCCCACCCTACATCTTCCTCTCTCCACCTGCCCTTTCTTATCCCCGTGGTTGTTGTCCCTTCCTTACCCTCCTTTCCCCTCCTCTCCTAGTGTGCCGTGTGTAAAAAAACAAAAAATATATGAAATGGCATGTATGCACCAGAACGCCCAGTATACAAATGGCCAAGCATGTCAATGTGTAACATTCCCAAAAAATCTTTCAAATCAAAGACAAAATCAAAATGGAAGTGCTACAAAATATGGATACCTGTCCAGTGTGCAAATACACAGGACTACAAAGTCATTCATTAGCCTACATTTCAGGACCTATTTGCAAAAGCACCTTCCATCATATGAAAATGATATCAACACATCATTCAACTATAAGAAATCTAGCCTATAAACTGTAGTATGCTAAAAGTCCTGCTTTAGCACTAGCCAATTTAAATAACACTCTTCTACATGGTAGACCCAAAGACCTACTCAAAGAAATCGACCATATCTAGAGAAAATATTTTGGAAGTGAAAGCCACTTACAAAATGCAATAGCTTTACAACAGATTAGCAACAATTCTGCACATGGCAACCTTCTAATACAGACATACAAAAAAGAAATATTAAAATGTAAAAGTACATCCGCTGAAGTACCAAACCATGTGTGTGTGTTGCCGCAGAACTTTTTATAAAAGTAACACAAAAACTGTAGACGTAACATACAAAATGGAAAACAATGAAGATTCCAAATGGTTTGAATTAGCTCTCTACCTTACAGCAGAAAACAAATACGAAATAACTAACCAATTAATACTTTGCAGTTACTGCACTAAAAAACTTGACAACAACCAAACTCCTTCACATGCTATCACAAATAACTTGGAATTATTCCCACTACCAAAACCCCTGCAACAACTCAATTTATATGAGAGCATTATAATTCAAACAGTGCACTCATTTCAAGCAATAATACACCTTCAACCAAAAACAGCAAAATTGCCTCCCTCTGAATTGGTGAAAGGCATTCATGGCAAAGTAGTTTATTTACCATTAGATGTGAAAGAAAATGTGCACACTCTAGGAGTGCAACGTCCAATAGAGCAATCTTTAATGGTTTTAGTAAATGGTGTACCAACAAAATAAAAAAAAATTGGCAACAACTCGTAGACTTACATAAAGTTAGACAAGCCTTGCAATATCTAAAAGACAATAATAAATACTAAAAATAAATAAATATTGAAGAAAACTTAAGGGAAACAACTGAAATAATTCAAGAGTCACCAGAAACTGGTCAATTTGAACTTCTAGATCCTGCTACAGTATCTGATATTTTAGACCATTAATCAATTCATCCATTACACTCTAATGACACCATAGATGATGCACTGGAAACGTACCAAATGCAACAAACCAAAGGATCACTAATCAGCATATGGGAAAAAGTATAGAAGCACATGCTTTTCCTCTACTCTTTCCTACTGGCAAAGGAGGACGGTACGATGATAGACCAACTCATATAACAGGATCAGAATACCGCTCATTACGAATGTATTCTGAAGATCCCAGATTTAGACAAAATGTGGAATACATATTCCACCTTCTCTTTGAAAGTGAACTGGCAACTCTATGTTACAGAGTTGCACACATATTGAAATCAGGAACCCACTTTCAAAATATGTCAGCTATGCAATTAATACAAAAGGTGCAAGAAAAACATGAGGTTTTACAATCAAGCATTACAAATCTGTTAGCAAACATGCGTGGTACAAATGAGTACTGGTTCCGACATCACAGAGTTGTACGTTGTATGATAAGAAATCTTGCCCCACCCACTTGGTTTGTTACATTAAGTTGTGCAGAAGATTGGGAAGATTTACATGATTTCCTACGCATATTAAACAAAAATAAAACAAACATAGATATACTAACAGCTGGAGAACTTTGCTCTCTAGATCCTGTTAATGTTTCAAGATATTTCCATCATAATTTCATTGCTATGCTACACTTTATTTGTAATAAAACTGTTCTTCCCCTCGGAGAAGTGCAACCCTTCTTTTGGAGAAAAGAATACCAAGCCAGAGGAGCACCACATAACCACATGCTTTTATCGATTAAAGATGCTCCTAAATTTGGTCAAGACAGTGATGCCACTGTTTTACAGTTTTATGAAAAATATGTCACTTGTGAAATTCCGTCGGAAATAACAAATAGTGATCTTCATGAACAAATAGTACAATTTCAAAGACACAAATGTGGCAAATATTGTTGTCACAAATACAAAAACAAAGGGAAATACTACACCAAATATCGCTTTGGTTTCCCTAGACCAGTTACAGAAACAGGTGAAGTGAACAACTTCACGTCTTCAGTTACACATAGTGTTAAAGGTAAATGACCTAAGAACACGTATTACATAAATATAATCAAAATATATCAATGATTACAATGCAATCATTGCCCTCTTATGGAATACAAACATAGATGTGCACTACATTGCAGACAATTCCACTGCAGTTGCACAATATGTTACAGCCTACTTAAAAAAAGCAGAAAAAACAGAGCTTCAAGACCTTTGGAATGACCTAACATCGGACAAAACACTATTTCAGAAATTGTACAGCTTAGGCATAACAATGCTCTCTCATGGAGAATGTGGCTCCTATGAAGCTGCAGATCGTTTAACCGGTACTGCTTTGTATGGAACATTTGAAAAATACAGTATGGCTAAGTTTTGGTCCTGCTTAATATAGAAAAAGAGTTCTCAAATAATACAATGACATAGAAACAATAGCCAAAAAAGATCCCGACAGCCAAGACATTTTGAAAAACAATTTACTAGACACATACTTCCCAAACAGGAGTAACACTTTGGAAACCATGTGTCTATACCACAAAGCCCAAAACTTCACATACGAAAATAATATAAAACCCTATGAAAAAAAGGTAGATATAGAGTGACAGATTGTGAAGGCAGCTTAGTGAAACTTACCAAACGTAGCTTAATTAATCATATCAAATTGTCATTAAAAACTCCTCAACATAAATAACTATATTACATGTCACTGCTACAACTTTTTAAACCATGGAGAAAAGAAGAAGATATACTAGAAAACTATGACTCATATGAAGACGCGTTCAAAGCAAATGAAAGCAATATCACCGATATAAACTTTTCGCAGTACAAAACAATGTTGCACAATGAACAGCAACACGAAGAAGAACTCCAGGCCCAACTAGATAAGGACACTCCTGACAGTAGTCAACATTCTGTAACAGGAAGTCAAGAACCACTGGGACAGCCACTAATAGCAAATGAGGCAGAATAAGCCATTACAGAAGTAGAGAACACCATGTGTCACTATGAAGAAAATACAGAATACTTAACTGTACTACATCAAAACTGAACAAAGAGCAGCGTACCATTTTTCAAGAAGTAACAAAAGAAATTGTACATGGTATACAACATGAAAATAAAGAATGTACCTGCCGCAATTACAAACCTATACTACTATATATCAGTGGTGAAGCTGGTTCAGGCAAAACATTCTTAATCAAAATAATCGGCAAGTTCCTTCAACAATTGACAAACAACAAACTGTCAGCTGTTGTAACTGTCCCCACAGGTTTAGCTGCCTACAACATAGGCTGTGTCACTTTACACTGATTACTACTCCTTCCAGTAGAACACCAAAACAAATTAGAATATTACAAACTTTCTACAGAAGCTGCAATGGAACTACGCAGAGTTTCCTTTGCTGGTGATAGTGCTGGTGCTAATGTTCTTTGTTCCACAGGCAAGTGCACATGGAACAGTGTTAGCAGCATTAGCAATATTAGACACAACAGTGTTTGGTGTTAGCAGTTACTGTTTCGCAGACACAGCATTAGCATACACAGTAACGAGCAGTACAAGATTTGGAGTTATAGCCTTTAGCTCTTTAGCATATTCCATACATGCCAGATATGGTCCTTCAGTCAACAATGTATATACTCAATGAGTCTTAAATAATTATCCTGGTATCATCTAGACTGTTTGTCTCATGTAACAACTCTTCACATATAACAATTTCATGAGTGAGCAGTTTATTCTCAACAAACAGACCATTTCAAAAATAGACTTACAAATATGATAAAAGTAACTTGACAAGTTTTGGGAGAAGGTCTCCCTTTATCAAGAGCGATAAATTCATAAGGTATCATGACCCACAGGCGCAGATGGTCCCTGTGGCATCGGTGGAAGTGGATCAGATTGGTCAGCTATGGTTCTCTCAAGATGGCGCCACTGAGAAGGTGCTGTGTTCCAGCTTATCGCACCTCTTCGCAATGGCTGACTCCACGCCTGTTGTCAAGGAAGAGATATCAGGCACTAGAAACAAAGCAACATTGCAATGCTACTCTTCCCCTAGCTACGCTCCGCGAGTTTGTGCTTTTGTAAATCCCTATGAACAATCCTCTTCTATGATCTCTGCCTTTACTAATCTAGTTTATCCCTCCTCTTTCAGCGAGTTCTGTCATTCGCTACAGCAATTGGGCTCCACGCGACAGCTCCCAGTCTCACTCTTTCTTCCCATGTACATCTCATTTAAGGGTACGGCGTTCACCGTATAAGTCTCTCTGTGGCAGCATTAATACTTTCATTTGTACTTCCCGTTCTGCGCGCTATTTAAAAATCTGCTTTCTTACACACAGCAGAAATCTGCCAATGCTATGCAGTTTCCATGGCAACAGCAATTACTTACTGCAGACCTCGAAGTCTGCCTGCTCTCCTTCACCGCTGCTACCGCAGCGCCTGAAAAAATGCTTCCTTACTGTGAATCCTGGTATGGAAAGATTATACTTCTTTCTGAGACACATATTCTGTCTTGTGCATGCTGTTCGCTTCTTTTTTTTGACAATTACTTTCCGATCCACAGCAGTACTTGCAAGCTTCTCTGGTTTTCGTATGAAATGCTGGTGCTTTCTTCATTTCAACCATTCTTCTTTTGAGTCTCTCACAAATGTTAAACGTGATTCTTTTCAGCTAAGTCCTGACCTATAGAAATAGCACTATTACTAATCAGATGCATTATCTTAACAGATCCGGTAGGAAAGAACACAGCAATCCCACACTACTAGAAACTCTATAGAAGATCCAACTAAGCAGTCCTCCATCAGAATCAACATCCAGGAGGTGCCAACCCAGCAAGAACCGACAACAGCGATTTCTTCCCCAGAAGGTTTCCCTGGAAACAAAATTCCCTCCCGATATTCCGTATTCAGGTGCAAGCTACTACTGACCGCTGGTAAGTCTAATTTCACATTATTATAGCAGCACAGTACTAATAATTAGAATGGGAATTAAAGATAAGTTACTTAGACAATTGTATTTACATTTACTCCCCTCCCGAATTAAGGTACTGGATGAAATTCCTTTACATTCCTAACCTTCATGCCTAATGAAGACTCTATTTTAGCGGCTATGTTTTGATGATAAGGTAGGCCAAAGCTTCAGTTAATTATCACATCCCAATGATATTTATACCACTTATAGCATGTCTGAATTGGACATTTATGTTTATTTTGTTTGTTTTAATATTTGTAATGCGCACCAGACCCGAAGGTATCAGGGCGCAATAGGCATCAAGAAGGTTGTTCAGCTTGGTTTCATTGCTGTATAGAGACAAGTGCATACATAAAATACAGATATTTACATTGTGTCACATTTAGGTACAGTATATATAGAATACAGTCCATATTACGAATATCATATGAGTACAGAAAAGTTAAGTAAAAGTTATATAGATATTGAGGAGAAATAGTCATGTACAATATGTGCGGGTGGACGGTGGATAGGGGAGTAGGTAGGGTGAGGCGCGGATGAGCAGGTTAGTGGTAATTTTCCTTGATCCATTGGATGAGATTGGATCTGAAGCGCGGGTTGGGTAGATCTTCCCTCAAAGTAGGGGGGAGGGAATTCCAGTATTTGACAGCTTCTTCCTCCAGTTTTAGTTTGTTTGAATCGAGGCTTTGTTAGGAGATTGGTGTTGGCCGTTCATGTTGGGCGAGTGGAGACCTGTCTCATGAATCTGAATGTAAGGTAATGCAGGGCAGCGTTGTGGAGGCAATTGTGTGTGAGAGAGGCTGCTTTGAGTGAAATCTTATCTTTTGTGGTAAGCCAGTTATCATTTCTTCTGACGTTGAAAATATGGAACTTCTTCGGGATGCTCAGAGTTGCTCTAAGAGCATTATTTTGTAAAATCTGAATGTTGTTAATGATCTATTTGTTGCTAACTAAGTATAGCAAGTTGCAATAGTCCAGTTTGGACAGTATGAGGGATCTTGCTAGGGTAATACAGCTATCAGTGCACAGGAAGGCCTTGACTGCTCTGATGAGCCTGCAGGTATAGGCAGTGGAAGAGGCCATAAAGTTGACTTGTTTGTTAAAGGTAAGGGTGGCATCTAGGTAGAAGCCAAGAGTTTTGACTTCCTTGGATACTTTAATGTTAATGCCATCTATTATACAGTTGGAGTAGTTATGGGCAGGTTTATTGAGGCTGGCAGGGGTGCCGAGGATTAGGAGTTCTGTCCTATCATCATTCAGGCATTTATGTTCCTTTTTAGGCTTTCTTCATTTGAAAAAGAGTTAATACTACGCTACGTACAGTAAATTGCACTACTTCTAAAAAGTACTCTCCACCAGGTAGGCATTATGATGCAAAATAGCACCAAAAGATGATGACTAGCAGTGATATACCTTATCTTGTGTGGCATTCTGTTCCAGATGTATAAATTGAGCAGAAATAAGGACAGCAGAGATAGAAGACTAGTTGACTCCCAAAAGCAGTACAGTATCCACTAACATCATTGAAGGTGATTTCTATTCGGGTACTAGATTGAATTCTTGGACAACAAATGTATAGTTTAAGAGTAAGAACAACACTGACTTGAGTTATTTCATTTACTTTTTAGATATAATAAAAAGGTTGAAGCTAGAAGATTGAACCTAAGATTTGAACCTTATGAATTTTTCACTCCTGATGAAGGTATACCTTCTGCCGAAATGCATCAAGCTCATTTCATCATATTTGTAATTCTATTTTTGAAATGTGCTGTTTGTTGAAAATAAACTGCTTACTCATGCAAAGATTTGGTATATGAGACCCACATTGTAGATGATGCCAGAATAATTATTTAAGACTCCTTAAGTATATGAATTGTTGACTGACCCTGCTGTCAGTATATGAGGTGTGCAGGGGACGGGTATGTCCACCAATTGAGGACATTGTTCTTTTTGGGATTTCATATTAGCAACTTCTAGTGCCAGAGTCTTACTTTTCTCCCTTGTATATAATAAACATCATTAAGGGGGTAATTCATAGAATTCGGCGCACAAGTGGCGCATGCGGCTGCCGCACAGTGTGCACGTGTGGCAGTCTGCACCAGCCATGTGCGCCAAAACCCATTTCAGAGCACAGCATATTCATGGATTTCAACATCCAGAACCAGCCGTGGCGCAGAATGGTGCTGCGACCCTGCTGCTGCGCCAGTTACGCCCCCAAACCCGCCCCGTGTGCCATGAACACCGCACAAATCCTGCACATGGCGCACAGGCCAGTGGACCAGCATACATCCCCCCAACCACGAAAACACTCATAAAACTCCCTGCTCACCCCTCAGAATACACGTACCCCTCTCGCGCTAGCGAATTTGCGTGTAAAACTAGCCGCGCACACCTCAGAATACACGTACCCCTCTCGCACTAGCGAACTCGCATGTAAAACTCCCCGCGCACCCCTCAGAATACACGTACCCCTCTCACGCTAGCAAATTTGTGTATAAAACTCCCCGCGCACCCCAGGAATACACGTACCCCGCTCGCCAAGCGAAATTGCGTGTTAACCTCACCGCGCACCCCTCCGAATGTACGTACGCATCTGGCGCTAGCAAATTCACGTGTAAAACTCCCAGGGCACCCCTCAGAATATACATACCCCTCTTGTGCTAGCGAATTCACATTTAAAACGCCCCACGCACCCCTCCAAATACACATACCCCTCTTGCCCTAGCAAAATTGCGTGTAAAACACCACCCTGTGGTGTGGGCAGCCTGTGGACCATGCACTGGGGTGATGGGTTGCCTGGGGGGAATGTTGAGGGTGGATGGGGTGCATGCATGTATTCCAAGGGGTGCGTGTGGATTTGTACATGCAAATTCGCTGTCCGAGCGGGGTACCTGTATTCTGAGGGGTGCGCAGGGAGTGTTACATGCTAATTCGCTGGCACGAGAGGGGTACGCGTATTCTGAGGGGTTTGCAGGGAGTACCACACGCAAATTGGCAGTGTCGGTCCTCCCAAGTGTGCCCTCTCCGCCCTCCCCAGGCCCTGCAGGCAGCCCACACCACAGGGGACTACCCTGCACCCCTGCCCATGCCCCGCAGGCAGCTCATACACCCTGGCCATGCCCCGTATCCAGCACACATGGTACTATGCACTAGTGAGCCCTGACTCATGTCCCCCTGCACCCCCACACCCTCAGCATTGACGGGCACCTGCCAGCAGGCCCCGACTCATGTCCCCCTGCACCCCCACTACCCCAGCATTGACGGACACCTGCCAGCAAGCCCTGACTCATGTCCCCCTGCACCCCCACACCCACAGCATTGACTGGCACCTGCCAGCAGGCCCCGACTCATGTCCCCCTGCACCCCACCCCCCCAGCATTAACGGGCACCTGCCAGCAGGCCCCGACTCATGTCCCCCCAACATGTCATCACAATCCACAATCATGGGCCTTATGGCCACCCAAATCACACCCCACGCCATCCCTGTCCAAACACCCAACCAAGTATTCCATCCACCCCACATAGAAATGCCAATTACATGATACAACCCAAATGGCAAGTATGCACATCAACACATGTCCATCACACACACACAATGGGTGCAAGTGAATGGGAAAACCCACATTGTGACATGCATGAAACCAATGACAGAAAACCAGGCATTGAAGTAAGAAATAAAATGTATTGAACACAAAAGCAAGGGGATTAAATGAAATCACAATCATGAAAGAAAAACATAAATGAAACCTAACACTAACTAACTATATACAATGGCGGCAGGCAAGTCCTATGGCTCACTAGTTGATTTCCCGGGCCAAGGCATCATCGAAATCATGTTCAATGTCCTGGAGGTGGGGCTGTTCCCTGGCCCCGAGGTCTCGCAGTGATAATGCCATGTCCACCTCCAACTCCCTGCAAATTTCCTCGAGGCACTCAGCCCGCCTCAGCGCTCTGGCCATGGAGTTCTCCGCCCTGACCATTGTGAGCCCTGCCTCCTCCACCCGCCGCTGCTCTGCATCTATCCGCTGGCCCAACTGCTGCCACACGGAAGACACTCCCATTCCAGGGTTCTGCCTGCCCCTCTGATGTTGATGGCCCCGAGCCATGATGCCTCCCATGTTGCGCCTGCGGCTGCCTCCGACGCAACTGCCTCTGCCAGCATGACGGCATCCATGCTGATGGAATCCACCAGCGCCATCGTGCACGTGCCCTGCCCGATGATGCCGGCACATCCTCCATCTGCTGGGGTCTAGTTGCTGGGGTGTCCACCCCTGCTGGACCTCCGACTCCCGACTGTGGCAGGGATGGGATCTCCACCGAGCTGGCTGCGTTGGTCGGGGCATGTCCACAGGGGGCCCTGGTGGCATCTGGCCCGGAAGACGGCATGGAGAACGACTAGCGCATACTCTCCACAGAGGAGGAGAGGGCCGCCAGAGTGCCCAACACATGTACAAAACCCCCATCCAAGGCCCCTCCCAACTGGGCCACGTTGGCGCGCAGCTCTTCATGATGACGTGCGTGCTCCCCCCAGGAAGTACGCACATCATCACAAATGTCACGTGTGCGCAATGCAACATCAATCAGGACAGTCTCAATACAGTCACAGGTCCCCTCGTCCGCAGGTCGAGGATTGTCAGATGACGTGGACCTCCCCCCTACCTGCAGACGGGCCTGGGATGGGGCACCCCTACTGGTGCATGGTGGTGCAGTCACAGTGTCAGGGACAGTGACATACACAGGCCCCTCTACGGCGACCTGTGCTGCCTCCTGCCCCTGGACTGCACCACTTGCACCAGTGGTTCCACCAGGCCCCATGTGCGGCTCAGTAGCGGCCTCCTCCTCCTCTGTGCAAACTACCAACCAGGATGGCTCCACACCGTCATCTGCCATTGCAAGCCCCTGTGGGGGCTCACCCACCCCTTCCGCTTCAGCCGCAGTGGCAGACGCGGCACCAGTCCCCTCGCTCCCAGATGATGGTAATTCCTGGGAGGGTGACTGGGTCTTGCGTCGCCGGCCGGTGGAGGCATCCTCACCGCTTTGCTCCACAGCGCCGTCTCCGTCCTCTTCTCCACTCGCCGCTGTGTAGAGGGAGGCATAGAACACAAGCATCAGGGTACTATACAATAGTCCCCTAGACAGGAAGCTATAGCACATGAGTGCCATTGTCAAACATCACTTCCATCATGTACCTCCACAACATATGGGTCAGTGCAGGCAACAGACATGCAGAAACAGGCACGGCGCATGCAAAGAACATTTGCATACATGTCCAAGGAACTGTTGGAACATACGATGGTGGTTTGAAACTCACATGCATCATGGCTCATACTGATCACATGTACACACATGACCGTAGTTTCATCTATCTGGACTTGTACACCCCAGACACAGTGGAGACAAGGATGACTAGCCTGCATCAGTGAATCAGAACATTGTCACGGACATGTGTCATGCATCCATGGCGTTTACAAGTCACACACACGCTACTCAGACACATAGACATGTACACCATACATGTCCTTGACAGCAGCACCCATCTCTCACACCCCATCCATGACCAACAACAGAGACAGGCATACATTCATGTGTGCATTCCGCATGTTGCCCTGCATGTTGCATCGTAACACATGCACCATCCATGTGGTTCATGCATGACTGGTCTCACATGCAGCACCATGATGTCCCTGCACACACACATCCATACATGGCCAACGTCACACATACAGGCAAGTAGCTGACTACCAGCACACTGCAACATGCCCTGTTTCACACAGCAATGCATGGCCACTTACCGCTCGACTCCAGACGGGCCTGCATCCTGAGGATCTGGTGGCAAAGCACTGGGCGAATGCACTCCAGGACCCTCATCTGCTGGTTGGTAAGCTGGCCCCGGTGGCCCACCGCATCCTCTGCCTCTAAGAGGTGCCGGGCCTTCTTGAGGGTCCTGGACTTGTAGTCCTCCCAGCGCTTCTGGACGTGTTTCATGTCGCGGGGTGCCACCCCCTCCATGTTGATGGCACCCACTATGGCTGTCCAGATCCTCCTCCGTCCTTCCTTATCGGCGTGCGATGGTGTGAAGAGGGCATCATACTGCCCCAGGACTTTCTCCACCAAGATGCCAACTTCTTCTGAAGTGAAGCTGGAAGTCCTCTGCCTCTTTGGCTGGGGGTTGCCACTGTTGCCGGAAGGCGTTGTGTTGGACATGGAAACCCCAGAGGCAGGTCTGGGTGGGCAACTGGGTCCTGGGGCTGGGCTGTGGAGTGATGGAACACCAGTCGGGAGTCTTCTGTTCCAGCAGGGGTGGTCACTGCAACTGGACCCTTGCAGATGGCAGATGTGGAGACACCAAATGGCAGGGCACGGTGGCAGCAGTAAGGCAGGCAGCAGGAGATGGCTCGTGGGAGGCTGCTCAGGGCTCTGGGGGGAAGGAAAATGGCCTTCTGGGCAGGAGCGTGGTCTTCCATGTGTTGTCACGTGGTCAGCTTAATAATGAGTGTTTTGGCACATGAAAAAACAGCACGTCAGTGTGTAATTCGAGGAAAGGCCCTTAGCGCGTAAGCGCGTCTGTGACGTGACACACACGGGCGTTCCCCTGGCATGGGTTAAAGATCCCACGTGGGTTTCCATCGCTCTGTATGTGCTTTTCATGGGAAGCGGTGTGTGTGTTTTCCAGGCGTTGGGGTTCATATGCGATTACTTCACAGCGCGTGGGTGTTGGCTACACGTTCTTCTTCTACACACAAGGCAGACGGTGAGTCACACATGCTATTTTTCCCACTGCGGGTGTCCATGTTTGTCACGTACCCCTTTTTTTACGGCCATACTAGCCTGTGTGTTGATTGCGTACGTTTTTTTGTGTTCTTGGCTGCCACCGCGTACTGCGTGTGTTTTTTTACACACACGTGGGCAACAGGTGTCACTTATCTCTTTTTCTTCCTTTTCTGGGATGCATGTGCATTGCGTGACACGTCATTTCTCCTAAGGGGCCACAGAATGGGACATTCATCGTAGCTGTATATACGTGTTTTTTGTTTGCGCACACTTTTGTAATGCGCAGGGATGCTACCGCCTGCCTTTGTGTGGTGGACGTGTTTAGGCCTGTGCGTGTCTTTGGCCGTGCATGGGTTTCCCCTATTCAATTCTATGGATACGTGTGATTCGCGTGCATGTGGGCGTTCCGTGTGCTTCACAGCAGTACATCCCTAGTTACGCCCTTATTTTCACGCTTTGTTCCCATTCCGCGTGTTCCACCCCGTGTTCCACCCCCTTTTTGGTGTGTGTGCTAACGTTGTGCGCTTTTGCTGTGCGCCTTGTGCACAGCTTTCTGGATGTTGCAATGACGTGTACACCTGTGTGCGCCAAGCACGGATTTGGTGCACTTCCTGGGGGAGGCACGTGCAGCGCCTTCCATGAATCACACACTTGCTTTTTCACCCTTGTGCCAGTTTGCACCAAGATTTTCGGCGCACATTGGTCCCATGAATCGGCCCATGAGTGTTTCCCCAATACTTAACTATACAATTTCAATTTCAAATTTGGTGTGCTTGCCTTATATATTTACTGTACAAAGGACTCTGTTTACCACAGCATTCCCCTGAACAACTGCCTGCTCCCTTTCTTCTCTCACACTCTCCTTAAAGAAAGCCTCCAACTCCCTTGTCCTGTTTCCAGGCTTACAGTGTTTAGCTAAATCACTTAGACAATTATTAGGAAACAGCTACACCTTTCCCGGCTCTATTCAGATGCCATGCATTCACCTAGTCAGTCAGCCTTCACTACTGTACAAAACCAGTCAACCAAGAAACAACCAGCATGACATCTGAAGGATGATTTAATCAGGTGACATCTAGACCCGGGGAATTTCCACCCACACGAAATCAGGCGTGCACAATTTTTATTTATTAAAGAAAGTTCTTTTATTAACTTGTGATGTGTCAGTTTAACACTTTTGATTCCATATAGCCTTGCTTCACCTTTGGGACAAGAAATAAACACGGTTGCACAGAAGCCCTATTTTATTTTTAAAATGTAGAAATAATCAAACCAATTCACAATTTAAACAGATTTTACATCTTTCCATTTCTATTTGAAATCGCAATGTCAATGAGTACTACCATGATGAGCAATCATTAATTATCAAAGCTGCATTTAACTTGAATGTAGAGTTGTTTAAAGAACACACATCACCATAGACACATTTGGTTTTCGTTGGCCACATTTTCAGCATGTATTGAAAGGTGAATGATGATTCAGGACAAAGCTTTCATTTTATAGAAAACAAAATTAAAACAGAACATGTGTCTCTATCTAAATCTTTCTATTGTTCTTTTTCGAAAAATAAGCACCACCTTTTTTAACAATCGCTATGATAGTGTTTCAAAATTAAATTTAGAAAAATCTATCTAAAGACATGTTACTTGACATTTCTGCATGTAAATCACTTGCGAAAAGAAAATGTATATTTCATGTATTTTTTTTTTTATCAATGATGTTTCCATTTCGTTAATTTGCAGTATTACACATCTGTCATTTTCAATCAGAAATATAAATGTGGGAAAATGTGCGGCAGTAAACAAAAGTTTCTTTTTTCCCTTGAGTGGATTAGAGCTAGTAACCGGACCATGTGCTCTGTGATATAACCATGGAATAACTTAATTTGCATCATTTTTCCAGTCATTTCCAAAGTGAAATATTATATGGCTTCCATTCTGTACTTGGCCATTACACACAAAAGCACTCAGAGATCTCACAATATACAAACAATATTAGTCAATTGCATCAAATCCAAAGTTCCAGACACACCTACACTTCTGAAACATGTGCTTGTTTTGCAGGATGTATAGTCAGTTGATATACCCAGACCCCCCTCAGTACATTCACAAATATAAAGGGCTGGTATTAAATCTATTCCCCTTTAGAATACACATCCACCCGTAATCATTTTTTGCTTGTCATTATACTTACATATATCTTTATTTGAACTGTCTCACAGGTGTGTACCCTCTCAAGGAATGGTTCAATTCTCCACCTCTAGTAACATATGGGCATACGTCAGTATGATGGATCAGCTTCCCTCCATTCCTTGGTTCTCTCCATCTGTATTTGGCTTGAGCAATCCAAGATATGTCCAAAAGAATGCAAGCTATCATATTAGCCTTCCTGTTGTTGCCAAGTCTTCTTTCTATCTTCTTCTTCTTATAAGTCTGTCAGTCAGCCCATCAGTGAGTCAGTGGGCCCCCTTTAATCTATGGGTTTGGACCTTTATAGGTTAAAATCCACTCACTTCAGAGGGGTGTATTATTTCTCTATTTTGATTGGTCAGTCTATGTGATTGGAAAGTGTTCCAAAAGTGAGAGCACACTAAACCATTCCCTTTGTACTCATTGGGCAATTTAATGGAAGTCACGTCTATACCCAGTTTCCATCCCCTTAGATGTGATGTCATCCTGAAGATTTGCACATTAACCAATTTTCTGAAACTGTATATTCCCCACATGTGATTAAGGTACTAATTATTTTTCCAGATTGCTCTCACTCAGGTGAATCAAATGATACTACTCTCATCTCGGCACAACATGTGATGTGCTTGTGCAAGATCTTGGCTTTTATACTGTGATTTTTGCATTCAAAGATACTTTTCCCATGTATGAATAGTGGCCTAGCTAGACAACAGGATATATGATTAAAGATATGCAACATTTCCCTGCAAAAATATATTCTTTTAATGTGCATAATTAAAACATATAGAAATAAAGTTTTACATTTAGCTGAACAATTTAAAAAAATAAGTTGTTTTGACATTCCTATTAAGAGATATTCAAGAAAATGTAATCCCAAAGATAACATTTAAAAAATATTTAATTTAATTCCTACGTGACTGATCACATGATATTGATAGTATTTTCAGCTCCTGGCCTGGAAACAGGCCACATGTTGTTGGTCCCTTTAAAGCTAACAGCTGGTCCGTTTATCAAATCTGAGAGGTTGGCTGTCATGGGATTCTTTGTCACAAAGTTCTTTGAAGTTTAGTTATTGTAAATAGGAAGGCAGCCCAAAACCTGGATGGTAAAAATAGTTCAAAAGGGCAAATAATCACTGCACTTCTTTACAAGGGAAAACAAGGATTATCACAGCCAAACAGATCTCAGATGGTTCTGTAAAACTTATGCCCTATCCTCATGAATGTGTTCTTCAAACACTTCAACGGGCACATCCCTTACTGCTCTCCCCACAGTAAACATTCCGTTCTGACCACATCCATACCCTGCAGCTGGTACAATTAGCATTTATCTGTGCAATGCAGGTGCCTCCGACCTCTGCTTCTCTCCTAGGGATCGTGAAAGGGGTTGTTTTTGGAGTTGAGCCGCAGCTCCACATCAGGGACTGGGGTCTATTCTGTTCATCGTGTGCTAGGCCTTGACATCAAACATGGTGACACTTCTGCCATGTTAACAATCTAACCTCACTTTTACAACAGTACCTTTCAGCCTCCATCTTACACCAGTTTTAACTCTTTCTGCACACCTCACTACAAAACAAAACTTCGAATACAACAACTGAGCACAGGGCTTATAATACTGCCTTATGTATAACCTCTTTAACCACAACATTTATCTGTGCGTTTCTCCCTTCTGTGTTGCTATATGTGGTTATCTAATATGTATCAAAATTAACTACAAAAGATACATGCGCCTTCTGTCGTGCCACCCTCACTCTGATCACACAATGATACGTGCTAATACGTTTTTCTCAGCGTGAACCTTTTTGCCTGGCTGTGACGCTGTACCTGCATCCCAACGTTCAATATTCAGAGTGATTATGCAAGCTGGCTGTCACAAATGCCACGCTTCATGTCCGAGTATGAGAGAATTGCATCCTAAATAGAACACCTGTTTGTTGAGAATCTCTGAGCACTTGGAGCAAGCTCACAGTGAGCCCTCTTCTCACAATATATTTATTTGTATTTTTTAGGGAATTGGTGGTTAGACCAGTGACAAATTGAGGTTGTTAATGACTAGCATGTGTTTTACTTGCATGGCCTGTTTTTGGGAATAAAGAAAACATTTGGCCCCTTTGTGAGTCTAGGCACTGTCATAAGGTTTATAGGCCAGCCTCAAAGACTGGGTTGTGTTTCCTTAGGAAAACACATTCCCATCACAGTGACTGGATTCAGATAAAATACAATTTCGCTTTCTATCTAAAAGTTACTGAATGTAATATTTAAAGTCATGTTCTATTCCCTTTTTACATGTTATATAATTGGTTCTTTAAACAGGGGCATGTTTGCATTTGAGCTCATGTCAAACATTTACATTTCAAGTCTGTGTAGGTTTGTATTTTATAATGCTGATTCTCAGTCCTCTAAGAAGAAAGCACGAATAATATATGCCTCAATTTGCTTTTTGTTTGTTTATTTTTCTATAAAATGCTCTACTTTTCATACCATATTGACTGTTCTTCATTTAAGACAGATTGCTGTATTCTTCCATGTAAATAAAGAGTTTATTTTGGACCTTGTCATTTAATAAAAACATTTACATTTTTGTTGTAGTTGATCTGCTGTCATCACAATGTTCCTGGCCAGTGAAATATGATAAATCTCTGAGCCCAATAAATATAAAGAGTACTATGTGCAGATTGCTAGGTACTTGGCCCCATATTTTCAAGGTTCTGTACTATCACAACCGGAATACGTAAGATATCACATGGTGACAAAACACAAGGAGAAATATCCTTTGGTGGCACTGTTCTTTCCATATTTTAGTCCCATTATAACATGCATATGCAAGAACTTTGAAACGGCAAAGGAGCTCCCACAAAGCAAAACATTACCATCTCTATGGTGTTCCTGGCAAAGGAGATGAGGTAAATGGCAAACACTATTTCTTTATTGATACTGAAACAGTAACTATGTTTTCAGAATTGCTTGTATGCTCTAAATCTCTGGACATGCACTCTACATGTGTTTTACAGTGAAATATTGCCCTACAGTTTTAACTATTACATTATATTCTCCCCCAAATCTGCAATTCTTCAAAATAGGCTTTCTGTGTGGTCATTAAATAACAGGTAAACTAGTGATGGCTGATAAAGTCAGTGCTGTAATATATGTACAGTTTGAAAAAGGATATGTCGCAAATATGCTTTTTTCACCTATGCTTATGAAGTTAGGATTTTTCACTGATGAAGGATGAGCCTATACCATAGTCCTAGACTGCTTAGCTCTGAAAGTTTCAGTCCACTTCACATTAAGATGGCAGGGATTGGGAATCTTTCAATAAAAAGTTGGGAGGGTCAGTGTGGGTGAGGGATAAGTTGATTGAATGGGCAATGGTGTCCTGCAAAAGGAATCTCGCAATGGGATTGTTCATTAGAATGTGTGCATATTGTTGAACACAGTGATGTTCAGGAAATAATAGCACACTGTAATGTTATACGAAAGATATGCATTCATATCTTGCCTGACATGGTGGTGTAAGATGCAAAACAGGCTTAAGGTTTTAATATGAAACTTAAGCGTCTTCAATCTTTGCAGGAACATTAGAAACATGTTTTCTCATGCTCATTCACATCAGATACATGTTCTATGTCTACAGGAAACATATCCACTTCCATCAACTAAAAAGAAGCAATACCCAACTTGGCCTGACATTACATATGATTTATCTTATGCTTTGATATAAATGATTGAATTTTACACTAAATGAATTGCAGTTGGATTATAAAAGCTTTTTCCAACTGCGTACCTACCTAAAATCTTTGAGAACATGGAACAAAAACTGCAACACTGGATCATCACAGAATGTACCCACTATCTGGGGGTTCAATAGTCATCAATTGTATCCACTGGGGAATTGATGTGTGTGGAAGATACTAGAAACAAAGAGCACATTTTGCTTTTTTCATAATCCTTTTGCCCTTACTAAGTTGCTTCCTGAAGAACAGTGAAGTGGAAGACATTGGAGATGTAATCTCCAGACATTCACAGACTTGATATTTCAATGCATGATGCCATTGAGGAATTTGTAAGATAAATGCAGTCTCAGTTATAACCACAGCCATACAATGGGAAGTGTTTAAGATTCATATATAGGCTATTTGTATTGCAAGGTAAGTGGGTGTCCTTAAGGAAATATGCATTAGTCTCTCAATAATTGGGAAATTACAAATAGAGAACAAAACAACTGGTAGTAAAGATATATTAGCATTACTTAATGATAATCTGGAACAATTCTCCCGTTAACCATATGAAAAGACCACTGACATCTGGAAGATAGGACGGAAGTGAATGACCTATGTAAGCACTATCTTGTTTACTGAATAGGAATAGGGGGAATTAAACTGTACATGCTATATCAGATGACAGTGGTGGTAGAATCAAGGGTCAGGAGCATCAGGAGAATTTAAACTAAGCATTTATGAAGTATTATAAAGATCTATTTTTTTAAAAATTCAGATATATATTCAATTCCTACACATGCAACCATTTTTACCTGAAACGTGCCTCTCTCAATATCTGTAATACAAAGAACTATCAAAGTGTTACCCAATGCAAACTCATTGTGTCCTGATAGGCTTCTATCTAATGTCTATAAGTCTAAGTTGTTGACCTATCATCCCACCTACTTAATCTATATGAGGAACTCTTTGAGACTGGTGTTTACCTCCTTCCTTGAATAAAGACAAAATAACAGTCTTAGGAAAGCCTAGCAAACCATCTGTTACATGTAGGTTTTATCATCCGCTTTTCAGAATTAAAACCAACAGCAACATTTTGGAGAAAATAATTTCTAGTCAACTCTTCTCTCTTAAACCAAGGCTAGTCCATCCAAGGCAATCTGGTTTTATACTTGGCCATTACACCCAATTGAACTTACGCCAAATGTTTGACAGGGTTTCCCTCATAGACCCTACCCACACTGTTATTTCGGCATTGATGCGGAGAAGGTGCTTGATTCGGTCAAGTGGGCACATTTATTGAAGCAGCGTAAATCTTTGGAATGGGAATTAATAGTATAAAGTCAATACATCATCTATATGATAAACTTGCTAAAATCCTCACCTAATTCTCTATCTACTCAGAGTTGCGATCATCTAGAGGCACCACTCGGGGATGACCATTATCACCCACACTGTTTGCATTATTTATGGAACCTCTATCCAATGCAAGTATGTTAGAATCATGCACATAGTGGGATTCATTCGGCCCTATGCTTACATTGATATTGACCTTGAAGATGAGGTCCTTTACATCACAAATCCACAAATTAATTGTATTCAGATCAACAAAGAAATAAAAGAGATGTGTTGTCTAGGGCAGGGGTCTGCACACTCTGGCTCTCCAGAGGTTTGTGACTACAACTTCCATCAGATCTAGCCAGTAGAGATAAAGGTGAGGGGTCTTGGGATTTGCAGTCCTAAACATCTGGAGAGCCACAAGTTGCAGACCCTTGATCTAGGGGCACCACCAAGGGATGACCAGTATCGCCCATTCTGTTTGCATTAGGTATAGAATCCTCAGCAATTCAAACTCAGAATCATACACATAGGCCTGATGCTTCTCTTGATCTCCTTTTATGCAATAGGGACTTTATATCATGAATCCACAGATGCATGCTATGCTGATTAATAAGGAAATACTACAATTTAAATTGCTCATCATAATAAGTACAATTTTGTCCTAGTCTGAATTGATATATTTGACCCCTGTTGCTTCACAAACAAATGTTCATAGAGGATGACAATCATGCCCAGATGCTGCTAATTACATGATTGTTTATCAGACCTTTGGTCTGTGTTTATCTTATGAATTCTGTGATATTCTGGCCCATTGCACTGTTGGAGTGTAGACTACAGAGTTGGATTGCATTTCTATAATAAATTTCTGCCAGAGGAACAGTGATTTAAATGATTGTATTGAACAAATGCATTCACTTATTTCAGGCCTTATTTCGAGATGTTTAGCCAGATTGAAAGCAATCCTTTAAATGCATATGGGAGGGTGGACACCTGGCTGGGAGGGTGGGCACCTTAGAGGGTGGGTCCCCGGTTACTCTTGATGGTACTTACCATATTGTTTTTGAGTGGTGGGCTTGCAATTCCTGATTCATTTGCTTACAATCTGGCGTCACAGGCACAAATTGTGAAGTGCTAGTTTTGAAGCGTAGGCATAGTGCAATTGGAAAGAGAACTATCCATGCCAACAGCATTGAGTTCCTCAATTTCTTTTGAACCTTCCAAGTCCCCCAAGATGTTTATGCTCTGTTACATGAACTGGATAAAACTTGTGGGGGATTGGATATTTGCAACAAGATGATTATTTGTTTACATCTCATTTTGGCATGTGGAATACTGCTGGGGGCTAATTCATGGAATTTGTGGTTTCTGCGCCAAAAAACAGGGATTTGTGGGCCATTCTGCCCGCAAATCCCCATTTGTTAAAGAGGGATTTGCAGGCAGAATGGCACACACATCCCCCTTTTACGGCACACAAATTCCATGAATCAGCCCCCAAGACTGTCCAGAAATTGTGATGCTTCTATCTAAAAAAGCATGCAATCTGCTGGGTTTAATGTCTGGAATGGACTTATGCTAAGTGACAAAAATACACTGATACTAAAATCATTATAATACAAAAAACTGTTTAAAATGCATAATGCATAATGTGTATAATTAGGATACTAATAATAGATACAAAATTGACAAGCCATTCCATCTATTCCTACTTTCTCTTCCCTTTCTCCTAATGTGGCTGCTAGTAACCTACATTCTACCTTGCTGTCTGTACTTCACTCTGTTCTCTCCTCTCTGTTCTTTTTCTCCTACTCTGCTACTGTCTGCGTAAAGGTGAGCAGCACTGGACAAAATCTCAATCTCCCTCTGATCTTCCTGCACTTTCTTCTTTACATTCTTCCTTTGACTCTTCCTTACTTGCAGCAAAACCTTTTTTTTAGAGCTTACTGCATCTCTTTCTCACCACCCTCATCATCTTTTCCAACTTCTCCACAATATCCTGTCCCGAAATCTCCCAACCCATCCCTCCTTTCATTACTTTCTTTCTCTGACTTTGTCAATTATTTTACATCTAAAGTTGCTATTTTCATTCTGCTTTGACTTCTTCTCATACTTCTCTCCCTTTCCCTCCCCCAGCCCTTCTTCATACTAAATATCTCCGTACTCTCCTCTTACTGATTCTGATACTTCTGCTCTTCTTACCTGTGCTCACCCTAAAGTGCCTTCTTCTGATTCTTTTCCCTCTTCTCTTATCCTCCAGGTCTATCCACATCTTCTTCCTTATCTTACTTCAAATATTAATTCTTCTTTTTCAAATTCATGTTTCCCTGCTATCTTTAATTGTGCTCTTATTCTCCCGATTCTATAAAAATGGACTCTCGATCCCTCTATTCCTGGTAATGATTGACCAATTTTCGTTTCATTGTTTCCTCTCTGAAATATTGAGCAGGCAGCATTTGCTCAGGTAGCTTGTTTCCAAAATCTCTATTATATTCTACCACCTCTTCAATCCGGATTCCATCCCTCTCATTATAATAACTCTTTTGCATGTCTCTAAATCTCATCTGTCTGCATGCCACTCTAAGCTCTCCTGTATACATACTCTTCTTGATCTGCAGCGTTTGATAGTGTTGATCATATCCTTCTTGTTTCTTCTCTTTCTTCTTTGAGTATTAGTGGGTCTGTCCTGGAATGGTTTCACTCTTATCTTTCTAAGCGGTCTTATTATGTAACTTGGGCCGGATACACCTCTTCTTCACTTCCTCTTCTCTTGGTGTCCTTCAAGGTTCAGTGCTCTGTCCTCTTCTCTTCTCTCTTTCTACTGCCTTCTCCCTGCTCTTATTTCTTCATTCAATCTTTATTTTCATCTGTATGAAGATTATACACACATCTTTTTCTCCTTTTCTTCCTTTGACTCCATTCTGCACTATACTGTATCAACCTCCCTTTCTGCTGTCCAAAACTGGATGTCCTCCCATGTTCTCCACCTTAATGCTTTTAAGACTTAGGTTTGTTTTTTTCCAGTTTCATCTATGCCTAAATCAGGCATTATCATTGATCCCTCACTTTCTTTCACACTGTATATCTCTTATATTGCTCACTCCTGTTGTTATGTTCTTTCCAACATCCGCCATACTCGCCCTTAGCTCTCATTTCATGCTACTAAACGTCTTCTATTCTGTTAATTTGTTTCTCGTATTGATTACTGTTCTTCTCTTCGTCTTGGTTTCCCTGCCTCAGATGTTCTTCCCCTCTGATCTATTTATAACTCTGCAGTCCGTCTTCTCTTCTCTTTACCTTTTCTCTCTTCTATTACTTCCTCTCTACTGTCTATTTCATTGAGTCCCTTCAAATCACACCATCTCTACCATTTTCTTTCGATTGTTTTTTTGTTTTTAAATGTACTCACAGTCTGGCTCCTCCTTACCTTTCTTTGCTAGTATTGTTCTATTCTCCTTCTTAGATTCTACGATCACAGAATCTGTTTCTTCTAACTGTTTCAAAACTCCTGTGTGCTCCTTCTCTTTTCTGATCTTTTGCTCTTTTAGCCCCTAAACCCTTGAATTCCCTTCCTTTTTCTGTCTGCTCTTCTTCATCTCTATGTATTTTTCAATCTAATTTGGAAGCTCATCTCTGTCCCTTCTTTCAAAGTAGTGATTATCTGTTCTCTTTCCCAAGACTAGACATTAGGTTCGACTTGGTACGGGGGACTAACATGGCACTCTGCCACCTGTTGGTCCTTGTGTGGATTACTTGATTGAGTGATCTGTAACGGCAATAGAGTTTGGGTTGAGAGGTATCACTTTCACCCAGAGAAGGCTGCAAGTCTGTCCCCAGATAGTTAGCTTTAGCAACCTTTCTTAACTCGATACCCATCTGCAAAAATAGGTGTGTCACTTCTAACAGAAAATCAGTTTTGAGCATGCATGTAAAAAAACTATATCCAATCTACCCAAAATACCAAGTTCAATGTGTTCAATATCACTAAATCAAATATTTAATCTATTTAGAATAGTCACTTCTTCAGAGATTGAAAATCTTTCCTAGAGTAAACACTCCAGCTCCACATTAATTTGACAACAGTCTAATGTGTGAGCCTTTCATTACACTCCTAAGGCTTTGTCAATAAATGAAGGGCCATTCTTATTTGTTCAAGAGTATATAAGCACTCATTCCCCTGTGGGGCCAGCACAAAGTGTATAAGTGTTCAGAGATAGCCTTCACAACTGTTGATTTCTCCTCCACAGGCGCGGGTATCTTGACGATAAAGACGGTCAGCAAACTGGAGCTTTACATTGAGGAATTATTTAATAGACCATCAGTGTACTGTGAACGTTCCATTAATGCATCCATCTCCTCTTGCTCGTTGATATCAATAGGTATGTGGGTCTCTTCAATAGTGGTTGACTTTACTTTACCAGAGATTCTTTGAGGCTCTAGGTTATTTGGTTTGATTCATGAGGGCTTATTGGTTGTCACCAGCTTTGTAGTAGTCAGTGCTCCTAAAAATTTTCTTGAACCTGTGGCAATTGATTTACTTATATCCTTTTTATTTTTAGATTCTTATGTTTTCTTAGCACCCCTATGCTACAGCTTCTTTCTTTGTTGGAATATAGAAATATAAATTTGGGATTCGTTGTTCACCATAATCACCTCTTGTACCTCCAGTGGGTGTTGGACTACAAGGGAGAGAACTTCCACATAGAGATCGTCTCAGTCTATAGCCGAATTCTGGTGCGATAATTCCAGCTGGTGTACCTCAGAGCCATCTGCCTCATCCAAAATTGGTAATTATGCATTGTTAATAGTAACAGGGGGTATGTTTACCACCTCAATGCGTGGAGTCTCCTGAATGTGATTTATTTATTGTCATGATCGGCTCAGGGACCTTACTCAGAAGGGTCGACATAATATATCCTTCAATAAATGAGTAATTGGAGGATGGAGGCGAGGATATGGCTACTTGGTCATTAAGATTTTTATTTATTGATATAATTTCACCAATGTAATTAAGGCAAAATTTAAAGTTGGAATGGAAGTTTGAGAGACATTATGAATTTGCGGGCCATATCTAGAATAAGCCCACAGAGAATTAACCATTTCAGCTCGATGAGGGGTCTGCATAAATCTCTTGTGAGCCTGCTAGTTCGATATCTGGTTTGTGTGCCATATTTTGCTCCCTGCTGACTGGCTCAGTAGTACAAACCTAAGGCTCTTTGACTTGGCCACCCCTTGTATTCTTGATTTCTGCATCCTGTCACAATCTTGGTACATTGCTTGTGCCACAATGTGCAGTGTTTTATCCAAGGCTGCGGACAGAATTACAAGCTGTTCTGGTTCTGGATTCATGGATCTATATACCTGTGGACTTACAAGGTCTTGTATCGAGATTTGAGTCTCCTGGGCCCCTGTGCAGAGCCGATTCAGTTATATCATTGCCAGTCATTGGGTGGGCTTGTAAAGAGTCACTAAACAATTCTCTTTTAGAAAAATAGGTAGTTATTTTTGGGGTAGATGCCACCACTAAGTTCTTTTTACAAGTGGTCATTGGGGCCATTGGAGGTAATTGCCCAGGGAAGTCTATAATCAGTCAGTTTTGCAAAGGGGCCAGTCTAGGTGATATTGTCTATCGATCTATCTATTTTGATTTTTGTATAGCGCCCCATCGCCCATGGGCCTCAAGGTGCACACAAGAACAGACAACATAGAACAAAGAAAGGCTCAAGCATCCATGCGACAACCGCTGCTATTGGGTTTCCCCTTCGTCGAAGAGGTGCGTCTTCAGAAGTTTGGCAGAGGAATCCCCATTTGAGGTGAACACAAATCTGGCTGGATGGAAGAAGCCATTTCAACAGACAATTCACTCTGTTTGTGATTTGTATCCAACATAACTGCTTTACTTCATAATGCATATGCGTAGGAAAATGGAATCCAATTAATCCAAATAACCAAAACCCTGTGTCAGGCTCCCATGCACTTAAAGGAATGGTCCAGTAAAATGTTTTATTGTCCCTACGGGTCAGCCATGTTTTTTTAAGCCTAATTGGCTCGATTTTAGAAAACTTTCCAATGGACCTTACCCGAGTTTTCGTCCATTAAACGCATGCGAAAACAGGAAACAGGTAGCCGCCATTTTGTGATAATCCTATCACTTGCAGCATCGCCCTAGCTGGCCTGCTTCTGCGGCACTAAATCAATTCCCCCGCCCCTGAGCCTGTCATCAGCAGACTCGTACCGCCCATTTCCCAACGCCAAAGCACGTCTCGTGTCAACAATCGCTGCGCCTCAGCTAATGACGTGTCGCCATGGAGATGGCAGGATGCCTCTTTCCTCAATAAGTATAAACAGACCGTTTCCCAACACACAGCAGCAGATTTTCGATTCCATTCCTCTCTCTGTGTTACTTTGAGTATTCTGTGACTCGTTTCTGTGCTCTGGTCAGCTACCTTTGCCGCTTGTAGCCCATGTGAACACCTGTACCATCTCGGTAAATTATTTTACTTTGTTTACCACAAAATGGCTACAATAATGCCCTACATGTACGAGCCCGAGTATACTGAGGAGGAACTACTGGGAAGGGAAGCACGCGAAAACGATGGGGATTAGGACGGCAGTTGGGAGGACGATTCAACAGATGAAGAGCCTGGGCTTAGTCGCATGGACGGCGTCTCCACCTGGTGCACATGCAATCGGTGCGAGCTAATGCCAACCGAGGACGAGAACTGCTGCTGCCAAGAAAACTCGGGATGCCTGGCCTACATTTCGGAAGGCGAGCCACGACCACAATGCATCACCGAGCTGCCAGACTTCAGGGCAGCCTGCCTCACACGGGCCGTGTTGAGAATAATGATGGTGCTTATGCACGAACTTCGCGCAACAGTTCGTCCTCGTAATCCGAGTAACGAGTAAGTATACTCTGCTTGTCATGCCACTCCTATTTTATGTTCTTCTACTATATCCAAAATTATATATTCATATCATAGTAACGCATGAAAGTCGTTCAATAGTGTGCATTGTCTAGATAGCATTTGTCCATGCAGAATGCCATTAGTTACAAGAATTGTCATTGACAACAAAGGTTTATTAAACTTATCTTGGTCATTTAAAAACAATTTGTTTCATTCCTTTTCACAGGTGGTACAGGCTGGTGGCCTATTGTTCCTTTACATGGTGGCTCCACGGGAGGCTTGGACACCGCGTTCGAATAGTGATACCCGCCTGTGCCGTTCCTGCCATTAGAGAAACGTTCCCGAGTGACAGCGGCCAGTACAGGGGATTTTCTCTCGCTGTGCTGCAACCTGACCTGTACAATGTGTAAAGTCTTGTATTTTTGTGTCATGAAAATAAGATACAAAATAAAACACCACATATATTTTAACAACGGTTGTTTCAATTTTTTAAATGAATCAAGTGTGTCTTCATTCAAGGATGGACGTCAGACATCTGTGCTCCGAATGGGTGAAGGTCTGGTCGCTGTGAAGCAGGGTGGTCACTATCTATCTAAGCTAATATAACATATTCTCGATAATGCATGCACTAAATAACACTTGTTCAAAGTCTTTCAGTAGGTTATGTCTCTATAAAAGTCACACATATATCTATACTAACAATTACCATTGGATTATACAGGCCTTAGGTTAAGCGTCTTGACCACCATAATACACCGGTTGAAGTGTGGGTCTGTGCTCACAAGAATCTCTGGTATGTGGCATTTGTTATTGATAAGCAACGATATACTATCAAAGGCAGTTCGCACCTGTGGATGAGCGCTGGCATGTGGGGCTGTCTGGGGCGCGAAAGGCCAAGGTGCCAAACTACATGTACACTTCAAAAGGTATCCCACGCCAAGGGGCCATCGGTCACATGGCCTCCTCAGACCCCGTGTCTCCAGCCAGGCCTCCCCTTGAAGCAGGCCGCCCCCCTGCAATCCACATAAGTGTGTCTCCATTCAGCAGTCTTCCTGTGCCTTATCTGCACGCCCCAGGCCCATCCATCCCACCCCCTCTATCAAAGGCGGTTCGCACCCAGGGATGAGCGCTGGCTTGGGGGGCTGTCACAGGCGCAAATGGCCAAGGTGCCAAATAGCATGTACACTTCAAAAGGTATCCCACGCCCAGGCCATCGGTCACATGGCCTCCTCAGACCCTGTGTCTCCAGCCAGGCCACCCCTTGAAGCAGGCCGCCCCCCTGCAATCCACATAAGTGTGTCTCCATTCAACAGTCTTCCTGTGCCTTATCTGCATGCCCCAGGCCCATCCATCCCACCCCCTCTATCAAAGGCGGTTCGCACCCAGGGATGAGCGCTGGCTTGGGGGGCTGTCACGGGCACAAACGGCCAAGGTGCCAAACAGCATGTACACTTCAAAAGGTATCCCACACCCAGGGGCCATCGGTCACATGGCCTCCTCAGACCCCGTGTCTCCAGCCAGGCCTCCCCTTGAAGCAGGCCGCCCCCCTAAGACCACGACATACATACGTCATTCATTCACAAACACACCCCTGTTTTTAATACTTTATAAACCACTTGATATGTCTCATGCGAACATCTTTGTGCTTTGCAAGTCAACTCCTGAACGTGCTACCTGGCAACCACTGAGATCTACGCTAATCTGCTCGTCGTCATGCTATCCGTGAACTTCTGTGACCGCGTAGAGCAAACCCATCAGTGTGCTACCTGTGGCCACCCACCTATTCTCCTGCAACATACTGCTCTGCTTGCTGAATCCAACTGTTTGTTGGTCAAGGTAAGGCCATGTATCCTAGTCATATTTCGCAGATTTTTAAATTTCTATCTATTTGCGAGTAGAGTACACAATAGTGCTATGTTCATTGGTCTCATTGCTATTGACTTGAGTTTCCATTGCTATGCTACCAATAGATCTATTTATTTTCATCTTTGTCTATTGCCATCGAATTGCATCCTTCGGGGGTCCAGTCTATAATGTAAGCATGTTTCCTTCTCATGCAAGACAGAACATCCAAGGGACGAGTCACATGTTCAGATTTCAGTCACATCAGTTATACATTTCTGCAACTTATGCAAATACTAAGCCGCAAATAATGAACTGGTATAGTTCCTGCGACCAAAACAAACCTTGCATTGATCATTGTATGATTAATTTACTTTTGTATCAAATCTATATTCATGAAGATTGTATAATAATGTCGATATTTACTTTTCAGATTTATCAACAATGCCTGCCTATTCGATTAGCGGTTGCCTTTCGAAGACCCATGCAAAATCTGAAGGCACTACAATGCATGTATTCTCGAAAACTGTTGATCGAATAAGAGAATGGGTCAGACATTGCGGATATCCACTGGATGAGCTGGAAAGTAGAGTCCAACAAGTCTTACAGGACAAGAGGGATGATCGATACTGCATCTGCAGCCGGCACTTTTCCTTGGACATGTACACCACATCTTGGGTAACAAAGAAGAATAAACGGCGAATGATACGGAAATTTCTCGCAAACGCTATTACCACTCTATTCGTCCACATTCCGCCACTGGTGAGTCAAGTGTTCGGATTTAGCTTTAGTCCTTGCAGTAGTGTGTAGGTAGCCAAATGGATTAATTGATATTGTAGGTGTTCTATCCCTTGGAATAATTTCGATATTGATATGAGTGTATAGCTTTTTGAATAATGACATTTATCAATATATTCTTTTTCGATTTCATAACCCACAAACGAAATGTATATATATGGGAACAGGGAACTGTGCTGTATTGAGCATTTTTCAAGTATTCTGTCGCCTTACGTGGCTATATTTAATATTAGCATTTCATTATCAATCATTAATTTACCTTTACAACTTCTTGACTATCCCTTGAATCTGAAGCAAGAACATTCTACATCCTTGACGTGGTCGCAGTTATCAACCACTTCTAGCGCGTATCAGGTAATCTTACTAGGCTAATCCGCTACAGACTTGTTTTATGCATGTCAAGTAATAGTTTTATTCTATTGTGTAATTATTTTACCGAATGTTTGGTTAGTGTTTTCCAATTGATATACACCTTAGTTATCGTCCACTGGTGTTTGTTTTCAGTTATAATTAGTGTTATCCATACCAATGCAAGTACTGTCTTTCAGGGAGATGCTGAAGTGTCCGCCACATCTACAACATTTCTAGATGTTCTTCACCAGCAGGCGGTATGGATGCTGACAGCTCCATCGAGCGTCATCATCAGAGCTGGAATTCTTGTCGTTTGATTGTTCTACACAATGTTTCATTCGTGGTTAGCCGTTAATATGTACCTGTGCTGTCGACCCCAGGTGTGTGTTATGTTTTCACTATTGTAATCCTCACTAATGCAAGTACTATGTTTCAGGCAGTTGATGGAGCGTCAACCCCTGCACTTGATGCGGAGCCTGACATTCAAGTAATTCCAGGGGAAATGGAAGCAGCAACAGCTTTCGGAAGTGCGCACTACATTTGCAACATCCATAGATATTCTTCCGCAGCACGAGGTATGGATACTGACAGCTCCATCATGCGTGATCATATAACGTGATTCCATTTGCTATACTTTCTTCCCTATTAACGCAAGTGCTGTGTTTCAGGGAGACGACGGAGCTTGCACTACAATCACAACATCCCATTTAGATGATGCAGATGTAAATAAATCGGAGAAATAAATCAATGAAATGTGATCATATTTAGATTTTCCTTGATTCTTTTAGACAATGCATCATTTGTGGTTATCTCTTTATGTGTACCTTTGCGTTCGACCCCAAGTGTGTGTTATGTTTCCAATATTGAAAACCACACTAATGCAAGTACTGTGTTTCAGGGAGACGACGGAGCTTCCACTACAATCACAACATCCCATGTTGATGATGCAGATGTAAAGGAATCAGAGAAATAAGTGGATGAAATCTGCATATTTATATTTTCCTTGATTGTTTTAGACAATGCATCATTTGTGGTTATCTCTTTATATGTACCTGTGCCGTCGACCCCAAGTGTGTGTTATGTTTCCAATATTGAAAACCATACTAATGCAAGTACTGTGTTTCAGGGAGATGCTGATGCCTCCTCTCCAATACAACCATTCATGGCAGTCCATGCAGAGCCAGAGGTATGGATACTGACAGTTCCATCGAAATAGATCATCACAGGTCGAATACTTGTTGCTTGATTGTTGCACACAATGTTTAAATCGTGTTTGGCTATTGAGATGTACCTGTGTGTTCGTCCTCACGTGTGTTTTATGCTAACAATATTTTGATACATAGTAATGAAAGTACTATGTTTCAGGGAGACAATGGAGCCTCATTCCGTGCTGTCTATGCGGATACAGAAAATATAGTCGTTGCAGCGCAAGAGGAAGGGAGGACATGCGGAAACGAATCAGAGCTACAGCGTGCAGATGTTGAAGGTCGAGTCAAAAAAGTTGCAAAGAAAAAAAACAAAAAAAGGTTAGTTACAAACAGTTCATGAAATGTTTGTGCTGGGGACTATTGTATGTTGTTTTCCAGTCAATTGGACTACACTTTATCTTGTGTTTAAACTGAACATCCCTTTTCAAATCTCTCCTCAAGTTACCCGTGGGTGTCAGAACTATACATACACAGACAGTGAAGCGAATGAGAGATGTTGCTTGCCAGACCATGTACACTGTGGAGGAACAATTAATTGAGGCGAGGCGTGTTCAGGCTCGAGATGCTCATGTCCAATGGCCAGAACATGAATTAACTGTGTTTGGAGAATACAGCAAAGTTGCATTGGACCATTGCTACAGTGCGACCGCACCACCACAAGAAGATGATATTGAATGTATTGAAGATAGCTCTGAAGTAGTTGCAGATCAATTCACACAATCTACACCCGCCAAAAAATTGCCACCCAAAAACATGTCGACATTGTTGTGTTCTCCCATCAATGTTGAAGTAGCAGATGTCGAAATGACAGAGAATGAACCAGCCACAGCATCCATAGATCCATAGAGTATGCTGAAATGTGGGCATTCAGTTAGAGGGAAAGTATGTGGGAAGCCATTGATTAATGTAACTCGTCAAATAAAAGGCAGTAACGTCAAAATAAATGCCGCCTGTCGATTAAATCATAGGTTCTCATGGTCTGCACAAACGATGCTGGGGAAAATGCCAGCAGGCAATCTACTGTGTGCAGCTGCATCACTTTTTAGTGGCTCCAGTTTTAGAAAGTTAGAGGCTTTCTTTCAGTTTGTGGGACTCCATTTCATTTCTAAATCGCTGTACTACATATACCAACGTGATTATCTGTTTCCGGCCATTAGTGATGCTTGGAAAATTTAACATTTGTCTCTAGCAAGTACATTCAAAGGGAAACGTTTCAGGCTAGCCGGCGATGGACAGTGCGACAGCCCTGGATTTTCTGCCAAGTACTACACCTACCACTTTCAGGACATGGATAGTAAGAAAATTGTGAGTTCGGTGGTCGTGCAGGTAACACAATGTACATCCTCAGTGGCCATGGAGAAACTAGGATTTATAAAATCAGCGGAATATCTACAATCAAGGGGAATGCACATCGACCTCATAGCCACGGACAGACACATTTCAATTGCCAAGACAATGAGAGAGCAGTTCCCACTTATTAATCATCAATTTGACGTATGGCATCTTGCTAAATCAATCAGTAAGAAAATCTCGGCTGCAGGAAAAAAAAAGGTTTTGAAAGTATTTTGCAGTGGTCCCAGTCTATCACCAACCATCTTTGGTGGAGCTCAAAAACTTGTGAAGGGTCAGTGGAAATACTACTTGAAAAATGGCGGTCACTGATGCACCACGGTACCAATGTTCACCGCTGGTCAGAAAACCTACATTTCCACCAATGTGAACATGACCCTTTGTCCCCAGAGGAGGCAAGGAAGAAGAAGTGGTTGATTCCATCTTCACTGACACACAAAGCCATTGAGAAGATTGTTTTCGACAAAACTCTATCAAGAGATTTGAGAGGACTGACAGAATTCTGTCACACAGGAGATTTGGAGGTGTTCCACAATATGTGCCTAAAGTACAGGCCAAAGCGCTTGCATCTTAGCTTTCGGGGCATGAAATATCGCACTCTACTAGCGGTCTTGGCCCATAACAGCAATGTCGGATGTGAACAATCTAGGACTAGGGGTAAAGAAAGGATGCCTCGCTACACTAAGGTGTTTTCAAAACGAAGTAAGCAATGGGTGATCAAACCAGTCTATTATGAAATGCGGTTCGACTTTGTGAAAGGCCTTATTGTTGCTGTGTTAGAGAAGCACAGATATGGAATTTTGGATCCTCCGCCTGGCCCGCGAGAGGGGAGACTTGCGCCATGAGTCCCATACCATCAGGATCTTCCCAGACTTTTCAATTGCGGTGCAGCAGGAGCGGCGCCAATTCCTTGGGGTTAAGAAACTGCTTAGAGAACGCAATGTCCCGTACGCCATATTGTTCCCGGCACGTCTCAAAATTACTCACAACAACAAACTATACTTTTTCACTGTCCCGGATGAAGCAGCAAAATTCATCGAGGCTCACATACCACTGTCTAAATGGCCGTCCACACGGCAACAGCGCACCTCACTGCAATTGCAATGTTTATTTTTTATTGGATGCTACTGCTAGTTGGCCCCAGTTGGGCCCTGGAAAGGGCATATCCCTGTTGGATTTCGCCCACCGACCCTTACTTCCTGGTGATGGTCGGGTTAGTTGTTGGCACGTGCATCCGGGGGGGGGGGATTTCCACTGCAAGTTGTGGGTGGGCAGTGAGGGAGGGGGGTGGTATGGTTGGGGTTTGGGGTAACAATATTGCAAATGACAGGAACGGTTTGGCAAAGCGCACAACATCAGGGCGCCCTCATGGGAGCTCTCCTCATTCACTATGTAAGTTTCTACGGCGTTTGTGGGATGTACCGTAGTCTCCCGTAATGTCCACAACAGTGATGTCCTGGAATATCCGGGGTTTAAGTAACTTCACCAAGGCGCGCAAAATCATAGCCCACGTCAACAGGCATGGTTGCAAGATATTACTATTGCAAGAAACGCACTGTGGGGGCTCGCTAGCTAGGTGCATCGCACCTGCATGGGGCCCACACAGGTACTTCATGGCTTATTCGACCCGCGCCAGAGGGGTATTGACAATGATCCACAGGTCACGTAAATTGGTACTCCACAAGAGCTACATCGATCCAGAGGGAAGGTACATTATCCTACACTGCGCAATAGCGAACAGGGACTATTTACTGGTTAATACGTATGGCCCCAACGTGGACTCTCCAGACTTTATTGACCGGATTGCTTCCATGTTGTTGGGATATGTAGGGGTGCAGATCATTTGGGGGGGGACATGAACTTTATCTTAGATACCACACTTGACAGAACTGGCTCGGCCCCCAGACTCCTTTCCAACGCGGCGCGCAAGCTCCTTGCACATACCATTGCCCTTGACATTCGAGACCCCTGGCGGGTAATGCACCCGCAGACGCGGGAATATACTCATTATTCCTCGGTACATGACAGCTCCTCCAGAATTGATATGTTCTTCCTGTCCAGTTCCTTGCTGGGGAGGGTGTTGGAAACTCAAATATTGGCGCGCACCCTGTCGGACCACTCACCGATCCGGCTCTCTATAGATTTGGGCGTGCCCGCCCCTACAATTAACTCTTGGCGTTTCAAGTCTTTGGCCTTACAGGACATAGTATTCAAGGCTGATATACTGTCCGACATCCAGTCCTACTTTGAACTCAATACACCTCAATCTACCTCTACAGGGGTCCGGTGGGAAGCTTTCAAAGTCTTCATCAGTGGAATGTCCATATCTAGGGAGGTGGGAACCCTCAAGGCCATTAGGGCTGCCCTCGCCCGATCTGAAGCCAAATTACGCGAACTTGAGAGTGCTCATCCTACGTCTGTCGACCCCCTGACTCTATCCCAGATCAGCAAGGAACTCCAATTTTTCAATGAACAAGCCACCAGGGAAGTCCAATACTTCAGTCGCCCACAGGCGGCTCGTAGATATGGAGAGGGGGACAAACCTGGCAGGGGTGAGTGGGGCCAAACCCAGATAACTTGTATCAAGGACAGCCTGGGGTCGGAACGGTGGTCTGACCAGCATATTCTGGAGGTCTTCACGGACTTCTACTCACAGCTGTACACACAACCCCCCGAGCACAGTGAGTCCCAAATGCGCAACCTCCTTGAGCAGATCCCCATGACTATCGTCTCCTCCACTACCAGGGACCAATTGGATTCCCCCATCCTGCTGGATGAAATAGTTGCGGCTATATCTAAATTCCCTAAAGGAAGCACTTGGCCCCGACGGGCTAACAGCTGAGTTTTACCAGGAGCATGTGGCCATCTTGGCTCCCAGGCTGCTTGAGGTTTGGAACGAGTCACTTCGGTTGGGCACTCTTCCCCCTTCGCTGCGCGAGGCCACCATCACGGTCCTGCTCAAACCCGGTAAACCCACCAACGAGTGTGGATCATATAGGCCCCTCTCACTGATGAATTTGGACACCAAAATCTTCGCCAAAGTGATTGCCAACCGCTTCCTCCCGGTCATGTCGTACATGGTCCACGAGGATCAATCAGATATAATTTCAAATATAATGTGAGTAAATCTTTAGACGCTTTTATACCGGAATGAAGAATTAATGAATGGATGCATGAATAAATGAATGAATGAAGAGCTAGGAAAAGCAAGGAAAACGTGTTCGTAGTGGGCACATGGGCATGCAGGTCCACTGGTCTCACCGATCTCGGTCCTTGGCCCAGCCACTTTTCCCTGCACTGCCTACCTGCACTACGGGACTGTCTCTGTATCCTTCAGCCCCTTCTCCCAGCATTTACCTTGCACTTGCCACCAGCCGGCCCTATTATTTATCTTGTATTCTACTAACCATGTACAGCACTTTTACCCCCCTCTCTCCTTCCCCATGCGCGACTTGAAAGACACCTGGTCTAGAAGGATCGTTGTCTGTCTGCCCTTGTTCCCCCCCTTGTGTATAGGCGCGTTACAAATGCCATATCATATATCATATCATTCCATCCGCATGTAGACTAACTGTCGTTTCTCATTGTGTTTTGGCCTCGATTTATTTTGTTACTTTTCGCATTGATTTTAGAGCCGAACATACTCCATTGAACTATCCTTGCAAGCAAATAGTTTCTGATCGGCCGTAATAAATAAAATGAGTAATATTCATGAAGAGCGGCTGGCGAGACTAATTATAATGTTTTCATAACAGGTATTTGCTCCCCTTCTGCTACTGTCATCGGTTTGGGACACCAGCAGACGGATTCTTCAATAGACACTTGCAGCTTCGTGTGAACAACTGGAGCACGTTAACCATATTATGGGACGATCGCCAAGGGCCCACATGCCCTTACGCTGTACTAGTGGCCAGAAGAAACATATCAACCTTTATGGTGGACTAGTGCCTAGTTGATGGAACAGCCTTGCGGTTCACCGTGCTTCCAAAGTGCTTCTTTTAACGAAAAGCAACACCCTGTGTACCATAAAGGAACAGCGCGTGACTCAATATTAACTTAGACGGATTTGCGGATACAGATAAAAGAAAATAAATGGCTTTCGGAGTTCATATGGCAATTGCTGAACATTCTCTAAACATTTAATGTCAAATAAATGTACTTTACCAAATGTACCGTGTTGCTGTTTGATTTTAAAGTACAGTTTCATATTCCGAATTGTGGCGCGCTGTGTTGTGAGATGGTCTGTGTTGGTTTCCGGGTTCTGTGTGGAGTCGCGTAGAAGACGACTGGGCGCGTTTGCCTACGCAGCACAGTAACGTCACGGAGAGAGGCAGGGAATATGAATGTTTTGATAATGTCAGGCTCAGGGGCGGAGGATTTCATTTAGTGCCGCAGAAGCAGGTCAGCCAGGGCGATGCGGCAAGTGATAGGATTATCACAAAATGGCGCCTCCCTGGTGCCTGTTTTCGCTTGCGTTTAATGGACGAAACTCGGGTAAGGTCCATAGGAAAGTTTTCTAAAATCGAGCCACTTAGGCTTAAAAAAAATGGCCGACACGTAGGGACAATAAAAGTTTTTACTGGACCATGCCTTTAAGAGATCATATCTACTTTCTGTGGTACTACCAGGCCATAAAACCCATAGCTGGTTTCCTTAGCTGAGCTGACCATCGGCTATGGTTGTAGTTAGTTATTTAGCCATCCTATGGCCTCTAAAACTCTGGAAAACCTGTTTCTCAAAGTCAGTTCCTGAGTGCTGTGTTTTGATCCATTTATTAAAAAAAAAGCCCACTACATGCACATTTGTAAATGCCCTGTGTATGTATATCAGTGTACATGCATGTCTAATAACTGTCATGTTTTATTTACAGTGGGTTTTCTATGACCAGTCCCCTTCCTTGCATGTGTATTATGAAACCTCCTTCACATTATATATGGATTGTGTTTTATATTTCATTTGGTGGTTTCAACATTTGTCTTTCTACGTGTGTGCAAAGCTAATATGTATCAACTTAACAAAAAGTAACATATCTCATTCACATTTAACTACACTGGATATATATAAAAATGTAAACATTACACTAACTTTGCTGCATCCCCAGTCACAAACATGGTGTGCTCAAGAGGAACCTCTCTTCTTCATTGGGACTTTTCCTGAACACCCCAGCACAAGGTCAAACTTAAAATAATTCAACAGGAATCTTACCCATATGTCACCTGATGCGCCTGATGGCAGGCGCTGACTACCACTTGCTGCCTCAACTTTGCCCTGGCACTTTGCGCCTGGCAGGAAATGTACATAAAGAACAACTCCTAATGGGACCACAGCAGTGTAGTAACACACACAGTTAATTTCAGAGGGTAAAGCCGGTTCTGCTGCTGACTGCCACTTGCCGCCTCTACTACGCGCCCAGCAGGTAATCTATATTAAGAACACCTACATAATTTAAAGGGACCAAGTAGAACAGTAACCTCTAATATGTTGTGGTGGCACCCCTCCAAAACAGAGGTTATTCTTTTTGGCTCCAAACATCTCCTGACCAACCCCTCCTTAATACCACTGTGCCCTGCTCTTTTTGATCTCCTTAAGGCTTATGTACACAAGGTCAAACATCTTAGCTGTATTTGGCAGTCCAATCTGGACTGTAATCAGCATGTCAGTGAGATAGCGAAGTCGATTTTTTACCGACTCAGACTTCTGCAGCCAATTATCCCTCTTATTTCAGAAACTGACTGACCCGTAGTAATCAGCTCATTAATGAATTTGAAACTTGACTACTGTAATGGCCATCCAACTTCTTTTTCATCTGACGAAAACGGTATCCATCTCTTCCTACCGCAGATCATTTCATTGGCTGTCAATGCACTAGAGAATCATGTTAAAGGTCCTACGTCTTGATTTTAAGTGTCTTCGTGGTTTGCCCACATTTATCTTACTACCAAATGTATTTTCTACTCACTAGCATGAGCCCTTCAGACAATGTAGTGTATGGGGTCACAGGATACACAGTAAGAATGCAGTGAAGATGCTGGAGCATGTAAGTACAAAAGTAAAAGTGCTTTATTGTGTTACAGGGTATCACGATAGAAGGAGGGAGAGAGGGCGAGAGAGAGAGCGAGAGAGAGAGAGAGAGAGAGAGAGAGAGAGAGAGAGAGAGAGAGAAGGTAATAATATCCTTCTGGGTTGTGACTCCCATCCTGAATGTCAAAGTGACATTCCTGGAACCATCATGAAACCCAGGGTTCCATCACTGATGTAGATTCCATAGCTTGTATTGCTGTGTGCAATGCAAGCCCCATATTAAACATCCCCCTTCCTTATAAAACTACAGGAAGAGAGCAACACACTCACAAACCCATTCCAGATAGGACACCATGCACAAGAACACACAAACAAACTCTCCACGCGTATTCAACCAACCGTGTAACTAACAATCGTAACCATCAGGAAAACATACCACCATATATCCGGACTGCCACCCCTGAATCTCAAAGTTGCCACCTTCAAGCACACACCATACCATACTACAACCGCAACCTTCTCTGCATATTCACCTTTCACTTCACCTGCCTCATGGGGTCTCGGGCTTGTCATTCCCGAGTGCATTTTCATCCACCAAATAAGAATCAATGACTATACTCATGCCCCGAGCCCATTCACAACCACCTAACACAAAACAGTACTACACACAAATCGATATCGACATTAATACTAAGGCAAAAGTCTTACACAAACAACAACTGAGGTGCTGTGAGGACACCATCCATCACATCATCAGACTCATCAGTCCAAAACACATCATTACTATTCTTCCCAAGAAGACAATAAAAAGCTAGAAATGGAGAACAAAAGACACACACACCACAAAGATCACATACAACGTAACTACACTGCAAAAGAAACAGCAAGTCAAAAGATAAATAAAGGAATTGTGGGTTAATTACTCCTACACCTGTGTGCAATATTCAAAACAGTTTGCATGCAGGCTATTTATTGCCCAGATTATATGTGTTTCTGTGCACTAAAAACCATTAATATTTCTCACTTAAATACACATACTATCTGTAGTGCGCTCGGATGCTCTATGACACCCAGCGCACATTGTTTCATAACTTCATCATTTTCAGATACTGTAAGACACGAAGTGCACATTGCATCAAATCCATATTGTGCTCAAATGCTCTATGACACCCAGCACACATTGGACCTCAATATGGGTCTGGCGGTAGCAGTGCCGGTAAAACCGCAGGTAGCCACCAGACCCATAATGAATTACCGACATTTGACTTCCCGGTGCCACCAGGCTAATCCAAGTCCGGTGGCCGGGAAGTCAGGCACTGGTAATTCAGTTAGTCCCCATTCCCATGGAGCTGAATAGGACTCCATGGGAATGGGCTCACGGGAGCACTGGCACCGTTAACAACAGTGCCAGTGCGCTCATGAGAACCCTACGAGCGGGTGCCATCCCGCCCAGCAGGTCTGACCTGGCGGCGGGACAGCACCCGGCCGCAGAGTCGTACTGTGCCGGTCCTGTAACTATGGTACCGGTAGGCTTACCAGCACCATTGTTACCAAACCCGCACAGTTATAATGCGGTCCATTTTATCATAACTGTGTAGTGTTCGGATGCTCTAAGACGCACAGCGCACATAGTATCACATACATATAACAAATACTTCAATAGCAGCCAACTCACTTAATTAACACTTTACTAAAGCATACATATTAAATTTACATTTTCCTCAAATTTGTTGAAACAAGCACGTGGGTGTGGGGACAGGGTCAGAGCAAACTTCATCAGCAAAATGCAATGGATATTCCCTGCCAGCAGTGTTCATCAGGCACTGCTCACAGAGATGAAAGAATGTTATCAAAATGGCCTCGAACTTGTATTTATTTTTTTGTTTATTTATTTATAGGCTTGCAGCTCGCTGAAAGCCCACAGTCATCAGGGCACAAACACTTATACACGGACAGATGACCTACATATGGGACGCAACAAATAACACAACAGCAAATAGTTGCTGTCTAATGAATCCTATCCTGTCTCAACTGGTGATTTCACTTAAAAAGATGTATTTTCAGTTTTCTTTTTTTTTTTAAGACTGTGTATTTAGACTCCAGTCTGAGTTGAAGAGGTAGGTTGTTCTATTTGATTGCTGCCATCACTGGAAAGGCCTTGCCCATGCCAAGTCAGCATGTTCCTGTGTTGGCATGTGTCCCCCATCGCCTCCATGGATGCCTGTGTGTTGCATGTGCCTCCCACCCCTTCCATGGTCGCCTGTGTGTTTGCATGTGCCCACCACCCCATCCAAGATAGTCTGTGTGTTTGCATGTGCCCCCCACCCCCTCCAAGGTGGCCTGTGTATTTGCATGTGCCCCCCACCTCCCTCCATGGTTGCCTGTGTGTTGCATGTGCCTCCCAAATCCCCTTGGTCACCTGTGTGTTTCCATGTTTCCCTCACCCGCCTCCAAGGTCGTCTGTGTGTTTGCATGTGCCCCCCTCACCCTCCATGGTCGCCTGTGTATTGAATGTGCCCCTCACCCTCCCTAAGGTCTCCTGTGTGCTATGTGTACCCCCCACCTCCCTCCCCACTGGTTCTTCCCCCTTTCCCTCTCCTCCCAACCACTCCCGACATAATTTGGCTCCATCATGTATGTGCTGCTGCCTCCCTGCAACATGGGGTAGACACCATGTAGTTGCCCCTGGATTTGACTTTGCATGTGTGTGCTGATGCCTCTCTGTAACATGGGGTAGGACCATGTATTTGCCACTGGATTTGACTTTGCATCTGTGTGCTGCTGCCTCCCTGCAACATGGGGTTTTATGTTTCCTTTTCTGTAACCTGAAGCACTTACTGTAACTGTATTCTTAAGCTAAACATGCCTATATACCTCAGGGGTGTGTGTTATACAAGTGTCAAATAAAATGAAATAAAGAAAATACATTAGATTGCTTGTGGTATAAAAGTGATCTGACCCAGAGCTTCAGATCTTAAGGCTCGGCCGGTAACATACTGGGTGATCTTCTCCTTAAGATATGCTGGGTTTTCCAGTACAGGCATCTGTGAGCTAGGGTCAATGTTTTTAACAGAATCCTATCTTCCACTGACAGCCAGAGCAGAGCTACTCTGTTGTTACTGATGTGCTCTTTTGTTGTTTTCCTTTTCACAATTCTAACTCTACTATTCTGAATCACTTGGCATTTTGCTATGCATCTCTTATTAGCGCCTAATAGCAATGCGTTGCCGTAGACGAGCCATGATAGTATGTTGGCTCTGGCAACAGTTGCACAGTTTTCCTCACTCAGGTATGGTTGAATAGCTCTCAGGAGTCGAAGGTAATGGTGCAGTTCTTATTTAGGTACATGCCCTGTGCTTCTACACTCATGGAGGCTTCCAGAGGTAGCCCTAGTGTTTTCACTTTCCCTAATAACTTATGGATGTTAAAACACTCATATTGAGACCCGAGCTTGGCCCGGTCTTAGTGGGAACCAAAGATCATCATCTTTAAGGCACATCCAATTGTTGTCCATCCATGCTTCAATTGTGTTATATAATGCAGTGACTTTGGTACTATCCAAGGAGTAACTGCCGCTCAACTCTACCACCAGCTGGGTATCATCTGCGTAGTTTGTGAAATGTAATCCCATGTTATCTAATACTACGCAGAGGCATCCGAAGTATAGGTTGAACAGAAGCAGTGATAAGCTCGCACCCAGTGGGACGCAGCAGAGGATAGGTGTCTCTTGTGAAAATGTATCCCCCCAATGGATTTTCGATTTCCTGTCTCCTAGGAAAGATGGCAACTAGCTTGTGGCTCCTTTAGAGCAATTGGTCACCATCTCCAATGCCCATTGGAGCTGTTGGTGGTCCAGAAATTTGAAAGCTGCACTGAGGTCAAGGAGTATGAGTAGGCCCACTTTGCCTCTATCTAAGATGCTCAACATGTGTGTTTGTAAATCCAGCATTCCTGTCTTCATGCTGTAGTCTGCCTGGAAGATGTCATTAGCATCAACGTGGGATTGCAGTTGAGCTGTGGCAACCTTATCCATCACCGTGAGTAAAAAGTTACAATTTGTTATTGGTCACAAGTTACCTGGCTCCTTATGATCCAGACCTGTTTTTTTCACCAGGGGTGTGATGGTGACTGTTTTAATGCTTGTGGGTACTACTCTGTCACAAAAGCACGCATTGACGATCTTAGTGAGCAGAGGGGCGAAGATGACTCTATTCTCCAGAATCATTTTCTGGGGGACAATATTCTCTGCACATGGTGTAGGTTTCATTGGGGACAGCGTTTTCGCCATGTCCTCAATTGTGATGTTATGAAATTTAAAACTTTCCTGCGAATTATTTGAGGAAAAAGCAGGGTCTTAGTCAATGTTTATGCGGCTATTATCCTTTCCCTTGCTTTCGTGACTTTGTTTGAAAAGTCTGCCTGTACCTTGTCACAGTCCTCCTGAGAGGCAATGAATGTGTGAGACAAGGATCCCTGTTTTTCGATAGATTTGAGAATTTCTAATAGCTTACTGGTGGAGTTGGCAGCTAACGCAATCTGTTCATTTAAATATTTTTTTTTTTTGCTTGGCAAATACCCTTTTTATACATCTTCTCGGTTTCTCTCCAATTTTCCTTAATAGCATGCAAGGGTTGCTTCTGCCATCTAGCCTCTCTTTTCCTTTGATGGTTTCTATTTGCTCTCGATGTTTAAACCCTTAAAAATACATTCTTCAGATGTCAAATACTTTGTTTAAAAATGATATGCTCCCATTCACCTAACATTCACCTAACAAACCCCTGCCCAACACAACCACTTTGCAAACCAAAGTTAAATATTCAATAGTGAAATATTCAGCACTAGCATCTAAAATGATTAGAAATCTAAATTCCTCCCATGAGTTTCCTATTACAACTTATTTGACAAATTTGCCTGCTCCAACTCTAATAATCATGCATGTAAATATTTGTTTTCATTCGTTTTTATTGTTATTTGGCTAAGTTCCTTAACCCTTAACAAATAGTTAAAACATTAGAATAAACAGTGAAACAACAAATTCATTACACACAGAAAAAAAGAAAAATACAAAAAGTTAAAGTAAGAACATAATAACAAACATCCTACTCAGATGTATAATTTCACACAGATTTTCATACAAAGTTTCATTGTTTAACATCCATTTTTAAGGATTAAAAAACAATCACAACCACAAGGATGGTAGATGTCATGTTACCACCAAAGAATAATGACCAAATTTCATTTTTTGCCTCCAAATCAAATAGTTCAGAGAATTTCACCAGGTGTTTGTATCGTTGCCCCAGTACTTGAACATCTGGACAATCCAAAAAGATACATTTAGAACTTTTCATACTTCATTGATCATTACAGAATCTACATTTTGCTTGAGAGGAAATCCAGCATACCATCTCTCATCAATAACGGTTTAGCTCCCAACATATTAAGTTGAAAACGTCGGAAGTTGAGCTACCATACTTTCCCGGATACATTGCCAAATACGGGGCCAAAGTACGCAACCTCTTATGATCATTCTGAAGATGTGCCAAGGAGATAAGAATGCATCGATTCAGTGGTTTTTATCCAATCAAATTCATACATCACTTTCTTAAACCTCTCAGGATTATCAACAAGATCAAAAAAGGAAAGAGCCAGCTCCTCCAAGAGAGTTTAACAATACAAATGAGCCTTGTTCATTCACACACAGGTTTTAGAGTTCAGGATTAACCCCAGGTCCACATACAGAAAGCCCTCACACGGGCACCCGAGCTTACATATCATGGATAAGATCTTTCATTGCCCTCAAGCTATTAAAGAAACCATCCTAAGCTCATATCTCAAGGCGTGTATGGGCACAGAATTCGGAAGCTGTAGAACCCTTATCCAAATTACAGCTTCCAACATTTCTAAATAATCCTGTCGCTAACAAGTACATATCAATGCCATAAAGTATCTTTGGTACAATCTTACCATAGTCTTTGGTACAATCTTACTGTGGTATTTGATAGCAGGTAAGAATGAACACTTGCCAAAGCAGGAGTTAACTCTCCCAAGCTGACACACTAATGTATTTGCACACATCTTCAGCCACTCCTGTAGCCTATTTATATGAGGATGGGTCAGTAGCAAATATCCCAAGTAAATAAGTGAAGACACTCTTTCCACTGGGAATTTGACAATATACCAATTATATGAACCATTTAGCCTATGGTTAGTACAATTCATTATCTTAGTTTTAGATGGATTACTAGAGAGAAAATGTTTATCAACAAAGTTCGAAAAGGCATCTAAAGGTCGCACTAATCCCACCAAAGTGCAGTCAAATTAAATTATGTGATCAGAATACAGCAACCACAGAGGGCGAAGATGAAAAAGTGAATAAACCCAACAGATTTGAATTAGTCTCCTATATCAGATATATATATATAGGGCAAACATAAAAGAAGCAAACACACACCCCTGCCTAATGCCAAGAGAATTCTTAATAGGGCGAGAGAGCAGTCCTAATTGATTCAGTCGAACCCAGACTTCAGAGTTTGAATGCAGGCCTATCAGCAAACACAAAAGGCCAAAGGTATCCCCCATCTATTAAATTTAATCCATAGCAAGTTCCGATCAACCATGTCAAATGCAGTAGTTACAGTGATGGATGCTATATACACCGACTTATACTTGCCGCCCCATGCAAGATGTTGAATGCTCTATACAATGGCCGCGTTATGTGAGGTGGCAAGATTCTTCCTGAATCCCATTTGCCACTTATTGAGGCGATCAGCCACGATGGTCCAAGATTCAAGATCGGACAGCATGATGCGCGCAAAATCCTTGCTATCTGCATTTTATATTGCAATTGGCCTGTAATTTAGTGGATTAGATCTTAGTCTGCATTTATGAATAGGCACAATATTGCATTTAGATCGGGATGGAGGAAAGATGCTGGTACCAACTTTTGACTTAAAGAGGATGCATAAAGTAAGAGCCCACAAATGGCCACCACCCCTGTTTAGGCAGAGATCAGCTGACCAAAAACATTATTTGAGAACACAGTATGCTGGCAACACAAAAGTAGAGAGCAGAAGTTAAACACAAGACCCAGCCTAGAAGTAGGGTGGCGGGAGCCAATAGGGTCTGTCCACACCTCGTCTGCAACCAGCGCAGGGGCCAGACCAAACGAAGGACCCGTCACAGTAGATAAGGAAATTGGCCCACTTCTACAACAGTATCCGTTATTGCCATTTTGGCTTCTCCATGTTTTCTGTGACACGGATGACTTTACATATATATTCGTATTGTACAGTATGTACATATATTTCTTTACTGCTGATAATTTAGGTATGCAGAGCTGCCTAGTGGTGCTGTCTGGGCAACTATCCTTGTTTTGTTGCCTGTCCGTATCCTGCTGGAAAGTCTTTTCTCACTATTTATCAATCTACTGGAGAGGAGGAGGCCCTTCAAAAACCCTTTCCTCCAGTGGAGCGGAGCAGAGTTGCGTACAGATGCAGTCTGGGCAGCTATCCCTGTTAAGTTGCCTGTTCGTTACCTGCTAGAAAATCTGTTCTTAATAAGGGCATGGCTGCCTCCAAAGTCGTAATGAGGCCCAATGTATCCATTGATGCACTATGCACACCCTCATATTTTAGATGAGGTGTATCAATGGTTGGAATTCAATTGGAATTCAAATACAACTTATTAAGAGTCTAGGTGCAGGGGAGATAATCTAAATATATGAAAAGAGAAACGTACAGAAAATGGGAAACTCCCATCCTCTGCACACTGTCTAGGTAGATAGAGGTTGCTTGTGGCATTTGTAGACGGCACTATATGCCCAATGTTCACATCTTATTTCTCGTTAGTTGCTGCTCAACCATGGTATGTCCTTTCCTGACAAAATTGGCTCAACTCACCATACCTGGTATATGTGGTGCTGTCTACAGTCTTCTGGCCCATCTCTTTGATCGCAAACATTGTTTTCTAGCCTGAAATCCTCCAATATCGTAAGGTCCAGATTCATGAACAAAACGTGTTGCTATGCCAAAGCAAGCTCAAATGCATGCCGTTCACCGTACAGTTGGGCAATATAACGCAGAATGTTCTTTGACAATTTTCAAATTATTATTGAGTAGTCATATAGAGATATAGAAACGCAATGATCCTGCAGGTGCACAGAATGTTAGTAGTTATGCCCTTAGCCACTAGCAAAGTAGGTTGTAGTTTCAGTATAGTTAAAATGATTCCTGAATACGTCATTTCTACCATTAGTGATATGGAATAATATTTTATTTATTAGTGCAATTTTAGAAAATGCACAAAATAAAAATGAGTAGCTAGTTTTTGGAAACTACAGAAGGGAGCTAATTTGTACAGTTTTTTTTTTTTTTTTTTTTTTACCACCACCTTAAACGCTTCCCACAACGTTCCCACAGAGTGGTCCTGAGTCTCCATGTTGGGATCCGCGATCTGGGGGGCTGGTGTCTCCACTCTACCACCAAAGGCGAGTGGTCAGATAATACTCGGGCCTTGTATTCCGCTCCCACCATTTCTCCCGCTATCTCTGCCGCTACAAACATATAATCTAACCTCGTGTGCAAGTCATGTGGCGCTGCGTAGTGTGAGTATTTCCTATCTGTAGGATGCAACCTTCTCCACACATCCTCTAGGCCTAGGTCTAGGCCTAGGTCTTTCAGCAAAGTCACCAGCGCTTTGGCCGCCGGCGCCATTTTCCCCACCTTGTCAACTGACCTATCCATTTTGGGATTCAGGGTGCAATTAAAGTCCCCTCCCCACACCACCGTGCCCCCAGCCAGGAGGCCAAGTTTACCATAAAGGGTCCTAAAATAAGCTGCTGTGTCGTTTTTGGGGGCGTACAAATTTATAATATGCACTTCCCTGTTTTTCAGGAGTCCTGTTACCACCACCATTCTGCCCTCCGGGTCTACCGTGGAGCTAAGCACCTGAAACGGCACATGCGGCGCCACCCAAGTGATGACACCTCTAGCGTACGCCGAGTACGCAGTCCCCACAACATTGCCCCTCCATTTTCTCCTGATCACCTCCAGCTTCTCCCTATTGAGATGAGTCTCCTGCAGCAGGGCTATGTCTATGCGCATCCTCTTTAAGTACAGCATCACTTTATTTTGTTTCAGATAGCTGTTAAGGCCCCGTACATTCCAGGTCACAATTTTGAGATTACCCAATGTCATCTATTCAGACTATTCCCACCCTATCACTCCCTTTAATGCTCCCCTTGCTGATTCGTTTTCCGACTCTCCCCCTTCCCTCTTCAAAAAAAAAAACCCTCCCTGTTCCCCAACTCCACACCAAAGCACACACCCCCCTCCCCCCACCCTACCCCAACAAATGCCCAGCTCCATCCCTGGATCTCAGGCCCACCCACGTCTGGACCTGTCTCGTAACAAGAACTAGGACCCCGCGGGGCGTCACCAATCTAACAGTGACCCAACTAAGTGTACTACTATTGGGTTCAAGGTGTGCCTTCTAGGAGCTCCCGATCATCTATTTAGGAAAAGTGCGTCCAACGGCACCAGCTGGGAGATACCACGACTCTCTCCCCACAAGCATAATACCACTCTATATTCAAGTCCCAATGTCTTGACTATGTCACCTCGGGTGCCCCCGCAACGTGCTACTTATCTCCCGCAGCTTCCATCTGGACATCCGGTTCCTGAGGTCGGCCTTGCATGTCCAGCCAATCCATCACTTCAGTCGTCGTCTCGAAGAAAAGGGATCTGTTCTTATAAAACACTTTCAACCTGGCCGGGTAGAGCAACATGTAGCGATGGCCTGCTTCTTTGAGCCTCCTTTTCACCGATCCAAAGTTCATTCTACTACGCTGTACAAGTAACGTATAGTCCGGATACGCCGTGATTTTTGCTGACCCCCTTTCAATCGTTCCACCCCTCTGGAAAAATTTGAGGATCTTCTCATGATCCCGATAATTCAGGATCTTTGCGAGCAGCGGCCACGGGGGGGGCTCCTGGGGCCGGTCTCCTTGTCAAGGCCCTATGCACTCTTTCAACTGCGAACCCCTGGGTCAGCACCCCGCCTGTTATCTCCTGCAAGAGCATGGTTTCTACGTATTCTGTGGGGTTCGGTCCTTACATTCCTTCCGATAAACCCACTATGCGGATGTTATCGCATCTGGCGCGCCCCTCTGCTTGCTCAGCTCTGTCCTCCAGATTGCCCACCCGCTGCACAAGGGCATGGAGCTCCTTAGCATGTGCGACGCATGCCTCCGTGTTCGGGGCCAACTCCTTCTCCAAGGCCCCAGTGCGCTCCACAATCGTTCGCACATCCTGTCTTAGCAGGTTCACCTCCTCCTGGACCGCTCCGATCTTGAGGTCCAGGCCCTCCTGCAGCTCTTTCATGGCCAGGCCCAACTTCGTCTCCCAGGCCACTTTTAAGTCAACAATCGCTGCCAACACCTCCTGGATCATACCCAGTGTTTCCGCTGCTGCCACGGGGGTCTCTTTACTTTTGCCCACCTCCACACTCGGGGGAGACTTGGCATAGGCCTCCTTCATGGGCTGCTTGATCCTGGGTCTAACCACTTTAGAGGACATCCTGCTACGTCAACTGGGCGAAAGCTTGCCGTGCTTCCCCTCGCACGGATGTCCGCGTGGTCACAAACCACTCTCAGCAGTTCAAATATGCGCCTGTCTCTCCGCTCGCACCCAGAGTGGGCTGTATCCTCCCACATATTCACACACCCCCAGTGTCGTAGCACCGGGCTCTGCCGTGCTCCTTCCGTGATCAGTGCTCAAGTGCGCTCACCCATCCCCTTTGTACCTCCTCTTCGCAATCACGGGACCATCCGGTGCACAAAACGGTCCCAGATGTGCTACTACCGCACCCAGACTCAGGGGGGGGGCCTTGTAAGCATCAGAGGGGGCCCTTGTAAGCATCAAGGAACCAACAAATGTCTTGTGTCGGCCTTTTCAACTGGCCTGCGCCGATGTTCCAAGATGCAGGCCCGGCGTGGTCAAGCCAATGTATTCCCTTACAGTGTGCCGTGTCTGTGTTGGGCCCTACGGTGTCGCGGCATCCACTGCACCTCGTGCTCCCAAGGGGGGGCCCAGCGCACCCCACAGTGCCCACGACTACCCTCTCCTCAGGCAACCCAGCCCAAAGGTGTACGGAGCGCACGGAAGATTGGCCACAGTCTGTTGGCGGTCCCTATGGGGTTTTCTCCCATCACAGGGTAAGTTCGCAATGCTGAGAGACCTGCAGCTGCCACCGCTCCCTCGTTCACGCCAGCCAAAGGATCTGTGGCTACTTTGATGCCGACACAACGATCGCACAGCTTTTCCCCCAGTGCGCTGCCACAAAGTATCTTCCTGGGTGCCGCCGGCGTTCAATCCGACTCCGCCGCGGACCCAGTCTCAACAAGCAGTTCACTCGGCAGGGTCTTGTCAATATACAACCCGTGGGTTGTATCTGCATTGGGTGCGTGTGCCCTCCGATGTGCGCTTTCACAGCGCTCCCCCTCCGCCTCCCGGCAAAGCAGTCCGCCTCCGAGTGCTGATCATGGGGTTCGATGCAGGGACCCTGCAGGTCTTTAGACACACGATTGCAGCGGCGCTCTTGTGACCCCTGTCGTCCTCTTTGTTCCAGCTGCCATTTTGTCCCTCACGCCGATCCGGGGCCCGCGGCAAACATATGGGCATTACTCGGAGTCCGAGCCTTCCATGCAAACCAAACTTACAACGGGTGTAGCCTTCGTATTCACACGCATGGATGTGATTTTCCAGTGCCGGCCGGTCACCGCGCGCACACCTCTCCCACGGGATCATCGTAGGATCAACGGAGCTCCACAAGAACACGGCCCTTTACATGGCCGTCCAAGCCACTTAGATTGTACAGTTCATTGAAGAAACGCAAGGGCTTAATCGTTCTCACTTGTCCAAAAGAACTAACCAATTTGCAATGATTGATTTTCTTCGTACTGTAGAGCTATTTCATATTTCCAGTTAAGGTCTGTCCTATATTATTTACATTCGTCCCACTTTTTAGTACATCTTTCACTCCAAAAATATGTATTCATATGCATGCCAGTATTCATAGATCATAGCAACAAAGGAAAATTATCTACACCACATACTTCTCCTTTTTCATGTCATGAGCCATGCTCATGCTTCCTGTTCTTGGTTGGAGGTCTGAATGTCATGATCTTGGGTCATTACCATGCCTAGAGCGTTATTATGTACAGTCATTCATTGATTATGCCTTTCCTTGAAAACAAACCATCCTGGAGGTGACATTAAGACCCCTGTGTATGTTGCATCACTTAGAAGTGGACATCCCCCTGCATCACTGTGAGGCAACAGGGTGCTTGTGGACACTGACCTAACCTGACAGCATGGTGAGGATACAGGCCTAGGCAACAGTGTATTTGAGTCTTCTTGCTTTTACTACAAGTGATGTCATGAGTAGACCAGACACATGTTTGAGGCACTACTGACCAGTATTTCATTGTGTGCCATCTGCAGTAGATACAGATGTCTCAGTCGACAGAAATGCATGTGTGGGCACCTTCATGCCCAGAGTCATAGTGAGGCTGGTTTCTATTCACAGTCAGAGTTTGTCTTCTCCAAAAGTTGTCCTAAAGCTGGAACAAAGAAAATATATTGCCACCACTGCAACACAAACATATCAATTGCAATTTGTCAATCGTCACCTCTGAATCCCCCTGGTAAAATGGTATCATTTCACCAGTGCCAGACCACCATCTCATTGTAAATGGTTGAGAGCAGTTCACAGCATGATTTAGAAAACCAGCTATCTTCTTCATCGTGGAAACCTGCATCGCCGCAGACCCATCTTGGCTTATTGGCGGTATGCAGTGTGATGTAAGTTTTCCATCCACAAAGGCTGTCACTGGAAATACAAAGATCAGTGTTGTGTGAGCTCTAACAAAATACATGTTGATAAAAGCAAGGTCTCTCCACCAATAATTATATCTGCATACAAAACCAGATACATATGTGTCACAGAACCCTTCATGTAGCCAGTGTCATGCACAGAAGATGATAATAGTATGAACATCACCAGCACTATACACAACTTTTGTAATGTTCTGGTCAAATCTGATATGTCAAATTATATCTCTACCTACTTGGCATGGTACATTTGTGATGATGCACCACAGGTGAAACTCATATGGTGTTGTGAGCTTGTCAATATGGTGGTTCTAGAAGTTGCCCCAACAGATCTGTTCAGACAGTTCTGATTGCACTTCTCTAACTGCACATGGTACATTTGGCACCTGCACATTATTAACAATGCAGGCCTGAGGGGTGAAGTTTCACATTCACAGTGGGAAAAGACGTTTGGCGCAACCTTGGCCCGGATGATGTCATGTGATTTAGCATTACAGTAATAATCTCACATTCACATATCTGTGAGTGACATCCAATGGAAAAGATATATGACCTAGGGGTTCATACAGACCAACCTAGGCGAGGATCAGGGACTTTCTCACTTGGTCTTATCAAACTCTCTCTGGGAAACATTTGCACCATGCAGGTCCCCAACATTTGCCCAGTGACAGACATCTACTGGGAGAAACGTAAATTGGGACGAGAAAGACCCAATCCCATTTTCAATGATTTCCAGTCACAAAAAACACTGACCAGAATCGTTTTCTTATTTGGAAGTTTCTGACTTGAGAAGGCAGGAAGACGGACAAAAAGCGAGATGACCAAAGGACAGGTCTTAAAGACGCAGAGCTGCCATTTTGTGTGTATGGGATCCAAAAACATTATCACAGCAATAAGGATGGTCCACAGCAGTGCACCATAAAAAGATGCAACACACTGTTCATAGCCAATAGCCTTTCTTAGGCACATCAGAAAGGAATAATGTGTTTGGCAGGCAAAATGAAAGGAGATAAAGTTCCCTGGTAACATTCCACTTGAGAGGGCCTGTATTACGAAGTCAAAATACAGGAAAATACAAATGGGAGAAAAACTGTCCTGCACTGGCAGCCTTAGGGACTGCCCAATGGCCTCAAAACAAATGAGTTGAGCAAGTGAGTGTGAATATAAACGAAACCCAAAATCAATCAACTAAAACCTGAGGTGCTGAAAAGCTGCAATGCTTCTTTCAAATGTATTGCAAACTATTCAATTGTATGTAGAAATCTTGTGCCGAATGAGCAAGCAGATGGGTGTCGCCTCCTGCAACAAAGAGCATCTAAGATAATACATGGAGGCTGCCTCAATATAAAGCAAGAGGTGCCATAATAGTGCCTGTCTTCATTAATGTCGTCACAGATTGCCACACAAAGGTGCACCTATCAAAAATAATTGGTCTTTTTTGCATGCAGCCTTCAATTCTCGAAAATATCACAGAGAACCACAATAATATATTGCTGCAATCTACAAACAAGAAACGTCAGTGAAGGGCAGAGCAGTATTGTATTGCCTCAATGATCACTTTACATCTCACAAATCATGGAACCTCATCTCTAATATGTGAAAATGCCCAGTATGCCAACACTGATCCAATGTAAATGGTGCATTTCAGTTTTCAACCACATGTGAAAGCCTGCTTTATTTCTTCTATGATATATATATATCTAAAACAGTATGGTGACTTTGTTATAAATGCATGTAAAACCCATGTTATTATACAAAGTTTTGATGTGGTATATTTTAAAATAGGGTATACATTTCTGTGTAACTGTATGGCAAATCATATAATGTCTTAAGATGGTGTAGCCAATGCATGTTTTGTTCGTTCTCTTGCTAGCCTGACAATACAAATTAACTCTTGTTCAACTCAACATTTCTGAGGGGATGGATTTAAGAGTCCCATGAGACTTGCTGTGGTCTTTTGAAGTTTATAGACGTATTGTCTGTTACCATAAAAACTCACTACGTTCACAGAAATACATAGGGGACATGTGGACCAGGCAACTTACTTAATGAGAGGGCCCCAACATTGTGAACACCTTCAGTAGAAGGATTTCTCATAAATACATTTTAAAATAGTCATGCTGCATAGCCAGATGTCCAACTAGGCCATGGAATCACATAAATCCATATTTCATCAATGTGCCATGTTGCTACAATGAAATACGGACTGAAAATAATGTTGCATTCATAAGTGGTAATCATATGTAGCGCCCACCTTCCGCATTTTTAAATGTACTGTCAATAATATTAACCTATACCAACTGTCTGTGCTGTATACTATGTAGTGTTTTTCTATTAAACAAGCCAATGGAAGGATTTGACAAATCAAAAAGTGTTTTGTCATCAGCCTGCAAATAATTCTAATTATAAAAGGAAAAACACACTGTGGTTGTTCATTCTGGAACAAAAGGTTGCATAGAAGGGATACAACCTGTTCTAAATAGATGAGAGCTGAGCATAGGTTTTACCTGGAGTTTCGGGCCCCATCTCTGACCTGACTTTTACTTGGAATAGTCAAATAACAAAATGATTTCAAAAAAGACTGATGTGAGTGCACACTGGTGTGCGCTACTATTTTAACCATATGTGACATTTACTGCCTGATTCATAGAACGTTTTCCTATGGGATTGACCCATTATAAAACACTTCCATGAATCAGGCCCCATGTCCATTTTCAACAGTAGTCTACAAAACACAGAATGACAACTTTTTCTGTTTGTTTTCAAAACATGTGTGCCTCTCCCCACATCTCTTTTTTATTATTTTGTGATTATTTATTAATATGTGTTGATCATGTTAAACATATTTAGCAATAGTGCTAATCTCTTCTGAATATACACATTGCTGCCCTTTCTATTCAGGGCTAACATCATATATCAAAACATATATAGACCTGTGGTGCCGAAAAGTGAAACCTAAAAACTGAACATAAAACACAATCATAGAGTGCTAACCCTGATTACCTGTGGTTAAATGTAATTCAATAGTTACACAGTACCTATATGCAAAACCACAGAATATTTCTGAGGTTGTAATAAACAAGGTTTAGTGATTGTACCACATAATTGTGTCAAAAAACAAGTTGTGAACATTCACGTACAACTGAACTCCTGATGTAGGATACTGCCTGTAGGTCTGACGGTACACTGGTCCCATGTGTTCCTATGTGCCTGGACTCCTAAGAATGAATAGTTGCAGGAGCTTGGTGATTCTTTCACAGTTTTGTTGTTGTATTCATGATTATTTATTCATGAGTGATCGTTAGACCCATTCTTGGTCGACATCGCTACCTGTTAGTGAGGAAAAGTGCTCGTTAGTCAGTGTCCTGGCTTTTCTTGACGTTTCGGCAAATTAAGTTGGTCTGCCTTCTTCTGGCCTTGGAATGTGGTGACCCTGGTGGAAGGACACCAAAGACTAACATACTGGGTTGCTATTTGCACATTAACATTCAATAATACTACTATGGCCGGCTGTTAAAAGCAGCCCTGAAATGACTGACCTTGTATTGAAAAAAAAAACATCTATGTTTTGTCGGACGAGGAGTAGTGCAAATTACTGGACTGCACACATTGGTAACACAGACATCTTTGTGTAGGCTCTGAAATATGAATAAGTATATTTATTTCAGACCTCTGATGATTATGGGAAGATGGTGGAAGTGAGGATAATGTGTTTTGAAACTACCTCTGTCCGGCATTGCGCTAGGAAATTAATCAATAGTCTGAGAGTGACTGAACAGGACCGTACTGTTGTCTGCTGTAATGGAAGAAGGGAAGGGGAGAGAGAGAGTGGGGGGAAGCGTGCATGAGAACTGGTGCCCTGTAATGGTGCTGACTGAGAGCTGGACATGCATTTTAGGTGAAAAGGGTTACCTGCTTGTGGCGGATGTCTCGTAGGGGGCCCCCACCAAGGGGATCCTCAACAGAATGAATCTGGGTCGTGTTTAGTCTTCTGTCAGTTCTGCGGATGCATGGACTGATGTCCTTTGCCCTGACATGAAAAAGATAAGCCTAGTTAGGTGTCGGATCTAGGTGTGGAGCCTTGTGCAGGTGCTCACGCCTTGAAATAGCATGAGCCCACATATGTGGTGCAGGGGTGCCGCTAGCCTTAACTGAGTAGGAACGTGTATTGTGCCTCCTTGAAGCTGCCGCTGGAGACGAACATGGCAATATGACTGTGTGTGCTACATGCCATGTGAAAGTGAGGCCAGGCGTCTCAGGGCTGTCTGACTTCTAAGGCAGCCATGTGAAAAGGGTGTTGGCCTAGTTGAAGTGCCTGGTAATGTACCTGGCATGTATGATTTGATGGAAATGTTTCATAGTTAATGGGGGCCCGGTGAAGCTAGGTGTAGCTGGCAGAGGTGGTAACTTAGTTGTATGTAGATTAGCAAAATGTGTGCTATTGTAAAGATGTACATTACATATACAAATGTCTCCAGGGTGTGCATAAACGGGGGGCCCATGGTGGCGAGTGTGATGGTATGTGTGTTGTAGACTAAGTTTGTGTCAATGTGGGTGATCCCTTGCTGCTAATGCTTGAACCGATCACATCCGATGTTGGCATGGCAATGCAGTTGCCTTGGTTTGTGTGTGTGATGCACCGGTGGTGCTGGCGAGCAGGATGATATGTGCCTATAGCGGCAGACGGCCATCTAGGAAGCGTACATTATTTCTGCATATGCCTTCAAGGGGGTCCCTTTCTATGCCATACGTAAGGAGTGTGGGATAGCTCACATATATCGGGATCAATATAGCTACTGATTTATTAGGGGACTAGTTATCTATCCCAACTGGGTGTAAGGTCAATATAAGTACACAACCCAGGAACCTGGATGTGGAGATGTATAGTAGGTCAATGTAAAACTGATATGTTGAGCTAGTTGTGTACCCAGTGCAGGTTCTGTAATGAATCTGTAACTTTGCTGAACTGTGTTTGACATGGCTTAGTCTGCCAGGAGCACCTTCCTACTTATTACAGGTGTCTAGTATTGTGCACATATCTCCAGATCCCTGTTTTAGCCTGTGGCCCCTGGGCATTTTACTGCAACCCTTACCTGGGATGTATGTGGCACAAGGCACATGAGATTGCCTATTTAGGCTCATATAACTGATGTGCATATACATCCCACAGTGTCCCTGATCTCATTTACCTTGTATTTTACAACCTGAATAAAGGATTTACGGTGATGGCAGCAGTGGGATAAGGCAACACCTCCTATTCCCCCAGCATGGAGATCATTTTCAAGATGCTGACAGAAGGCCAGCAGCAGCTACAACAGCTGATTCAAGCACAAGGGAACTAGGGACAGGCAGACTGCCAAAGTACAACAGGCACTCCAGATAAAAGGCTCTGCACAAGACCAGAGCCGAAAATCACTTTGACTGCTAGGGGAAGCCGTGGCTACTAGTAAAACACATCCAGCCATACCCCCCACTGTTTTGCAGAAATAACAGACCAGAGAGATGGGGCTTCTTTCTTACCCCTCTGATTACTGGTTTGATGCAGGGGGCTTATCAAGCTGCCAACCCAACAGGTTATACGCCTCATGCAGACCTCAAGAAAACCATCCTGGAGAGACTGGGCATGGATGAAGAAACCTTCCGAGTGCAGTACAGGGAGACCCGTTTGAAACCCAGTGATAGCCCACTTCAGCTCTTCTATAGAATCCAGGATTAGGCTGATTTGGCAGACCAGTATGGCCACTGTCGCATAAATAAGGGACAAGGTCCTGCTGTAGCAGTTCGTGGAGGCCTTAACATTCAAAGATGGGTACAACAACATCACCACCTGTCACTATCCGAGGCCATTGATGCAGCCACTGCCTATCAGAAAGCTGGTCTACCCAGATCGTTTGCCGCCAATTCGGGAAGGCCATGTAATGAAAACCCTTCCAACCGTAATGGCCCACCCAGATGAATACAAAGTGAACCCTGACCCGATATTCAAACTACCCCCGGGGGTCCCACATCAAGACTCCAACAACCTCAGTGTTTTGTACACAGTGAATGGGGGCACATCGCTCGGTTCTGTCCCAGGAAGGTGAAAACCAAACCCATGGAAATCAGAACCCTACACACCCAGGAGTATTGCCGAAAGTGCCTCCCCTACACCTTTGAAGTCACAGTGGATGGCGGACAGGACAGGTGAGACAGCAGCAGTCAACAAACCATGATACAACCCCAAGTAAGTGATGAGCCAAATAGTCTGGGTAGAACAATACCAGTGAAATGTGTGCATGGTGATATTTGAACATACACTTCCAGGGGATCCCTGGTGCATTAATACAAGTACGGCCACTGTGACTCCATCCTTGCCTGCTCCGGTTCTGATCAGCACCAACATCCCAGGTTTCTCTAAGATACTCACCACGACTGAGTGGTTACAAGGTGCCCCTTTCTCTGACAATGATCTAACCTCCTCATTCAACCTAGACTGTGCAAAACCCATTTAGTTAGGAGACAGCTGAAAGCCATGTGGAGAGAAAACCACCAGGATATTGGTTCAATAGATTGGAAGCTGGAAGACCACTTGCCGTCCTTCCGGATCAAAACAAAACCTGGGAAAACCCATAAAAGGGCCCATGAGCCCACTCAGTACATTACAAACAGGCCTCCTTCTCACCCAAACTTTAAAGAAAAACAGGGCCCATTGTACAGAGTCACCATCAGGGCAGATCACGCCAAGAAAGAATAACTACTAGTACCTTGGTCATATCATAAAGGCCGTGTCCAGTTGGCCCATGACCACACCACAGGGGGGACACATGGCAGAAACTTTGATGCAAAAAAGGCTCCTACAAGGTTTCTTCTGGCCAGGCATCTACTCTGATGTGGCTAAATATTGTCAGGAATGTCCCATATGCCAGAAAATTAGTGCCCATATCCTACCTAGAGCACTCCTCACAAAGAATGCCCCTAATAAAGGAATTCTTCCACAGGATAGGGATGGACATGGTATGTTCCCCGACTGCAGTAGTTGAGGTTACCGATATCTACTAGTAGTCATAGACTATGACATGAGGTACCCAGAATAATTTCCTCTGAGGGGGGCTGCAACTAGACAGGTTTGCAATGTATTATTTCCATACGTTTCGTAGGTTGGGCTACCCCAGGAGATTGTCACAGATCAAGGTAGCAATTGAATGTCCCTTTTTATGAAACAGGTGTGTAAAACCCTAGAAATCCAACAACTGAAAACCACCATCTATCACACCCAGACCGATGGCCTTGTCAAGAGGTATAACAAAACCATAAAGCAAATTCTCTGACGAGCAACTGGACTTTGTTGGGATTGAGCATTGCCCTGGGTACTAATGGTTTGTCGGGACACCCCTCAATCCTCCACTGGATTTTCCCCTTTCGAACTCCTGTTTGGAAGGACCATAACCATCCTAGAGGAAACCTGGGAAACACGAGAAGAGACAAACCTAACAGATTATGTATGTGACCTACAGGATCATTTGGGACATTTAAGTGAGCCCAAGACAATTTGGGATGAGCACAAGGACAACAGGAAGAACACTATAACATAACCACTTGAGTATGCTCAATTAAGGTAGGTGATAAGGTTTTAGGATTACTCCCTACCAGTGAAAAGACATTATTAACTCAATGATGAGGTACTTACAAGTTGGCGAGGGTATTGGGACCAATGAATTATGAAATTGAATAACCAGACCAAAGGGTAACACTGCAGAATGTTCAAATCAATGTGTTGACATATTGGAAGGAACCCTCGGTCCCAGTACTGACTACTACCAAAGTGACTCTGTCTTTACCAGAACAAATGCTCCCATGTAGCCAAAGTGATATCAGGGACATGCTCCTCGGAGACCGGTTGAGCAAAGTCTAATGGAAGGAACTGCTTAAGGTTTTAGCCCCTGTGGCTTCCACCTTTACTGGCATCTCTTGCTGGACTGATCAAGCAGAACATTCAGTCAGGAGAGAAGCTGGCAAGACAGTCCGGCTTCAACCCTATCAGATACCAGAAGCCGAAAGGGACGAAATCTCCAGGGAAATCAATGAGATGCAAAAATGGGCATAATTGTATTATCTAGAATTGCTTGGTGTTCCCCATTGTGTTAGTCTCAAAACCAGATGGCACAACAATGTTCTGCATGGACTTCTGACAACTGAACGTTATTTCCCATTACGAGGCATACCCTATGCCACACATAGACAAACTGCTGGAAAGCCTGGGCTCTGCTATGTATCTTAGCACAATAGCCCTAAAAAAAGGCTATTGGAAAATCCCTCTTAAACCCAAAGACCAAGAGAAGACCACTTTTTTGACCCGACAGCGTCTTTTCCAGTTTACAGTCCTTCCCTTTGAACTAAATGGGGCCTGCCAACTTTCAAACACTGATGAACAGAGTCCTACAGCCTCATATGTCCCATGCTTCTGCTTATCTGGACGATATTATCATCTACAGCTCTTCCTGGGAACAACACCTTCACCATCTCCTGAAGGTAATCACAACCCTCCAGGGGGCAGGTTTACATATAAACCCAAGGAAAACCCAATTGGCTGCAGAGTCAATGCAGATATTTGGGCTACACTGTTGGATGTGGGGTGATAACACCTCTAACTGACAAAATTCAAGCCATACAGAGATTTCACATCCCCACCACAAAAAAGGAGATACAGGCCTTCCTAGGCTTTGTGGCCTTTTATCGCCACTTCATCCTGCACTTCTCTCCTATTGCTGCTGTTTTGACTGATGCCCTTCGAGCTAATCATCTGGCAGTTCTAAAGGACCAAGCTATCCAGGCCTTCAACGCCCTGGTTTTAACCATTTCCTACTGCCATGTGCTACACTGCCACGACTACTCCAAAGCATTCTTCCTGCAGGCCAATGATTCTGGTTGTGGTCTGGGATCTGTACAGTCTCAGAGTAGTGAACTGATCTCTGGCCCTTCGCTTTTATTAGTCAGAAGCTGCTGCCCCATGAGCTACCATAGTCTATTCTTGAGTAGGAGTGCCTCGCAATCTAGTCCCCTAGTGAACCCCTAAGATATTACTTGTTGGGGTGTCATTTAACCTTGTACACTGATCGCACCCCTCAACAGTGCCTGGCCCTCCAGAAGGACTCAAACCACTGGGTCCTACACTGGTTTCTTACTCTTCAGCTTTTTGACTTCTCTACGGTACATAAACCAGGTAGATTACAGATGGTGTCCACTATCTGTCTCGGTTGGTGGGCCCATCCAAATAGCCTGGTCCCTTGGTGGGGATCTGTGAGTTTGAGTCAGCTATTCCCCGGGTCCGGCCACCCACTATACTTCCTATGCATTTTACCCTGTGAAGTCCCAGCTTCCCTGTTCCCTCTCGTCCTGGACAACTAGACACACACTGCTCTATCGTGGTATGTCTAGTCTGTATTCATGGTTTGGTGAGAGGGGTCGGTTTGAGTCCTGTAAGCTGCCCCATGTTGCCGATACAGTTGTCCCTAACTTGTTGGAGTCGGGTAGCGCTCCGCGGTGGAGCTAGGCTTGGATGGGGTTCCGCGACCCGCTGGAACATTTGGCCCTAAGGGGTGGGACAGAGTTAGCTGGAACACTGTACGTACCACAGCATCCAAAGAGCCTGCTGATTGTGTTTATCACGTCCACCACACACCACAGAATGTGATCGGGTCCATGTTGGAACTCAATGAAATGTGGTACAAGTGGTGCTGTGTGTATCCTGTGTGGGATATTTTTACCCATAAAAATGCACCCCACTACACCCCTTTTGCCAATGGGGGGAATGGATCCGGCTCATTACGGGACAGCTAATGTTTGTTTCTGTTCTTTTTCTTTGAGAGGGACTCAGAACATTGGAGAGAAGAAGGCAAAGGATTTCACTGGGTGGACTAAGGTACCTATACTGCAAGGGAAAAGATGGCATCTGTACTTCAGACTTTGAGTTCAAATTCCAGTGAACAACTCAAAATGTTAAGCTTTGCCATGAGCGAGCACCTTTGCAACCTGAAAAAAGGACATTTTTTCTTTAAGGCAAAACGTCTCCAGCCTGATTATCTTACAATGACCCTAACCTGGTTTGTATGTGGTACAAGGTACAAGTTAAAAAGGTGTGCATAAACATTCCACAGCGTCCCCGATCACGCATACCTTATATTTCAAGGATATGTTGGCATAAGTTCATTGACACCTTTGGATTGGGTCTGGAGTGTTTTAATCCATCCAGCTTCCTTATATGGAAATGCCTTGGTAGTGTTTGTGTTTGTGTTTATCACGTCCACCACACACCACAGAATGTGATCGGGTCCATGTTGGAACTCAATGAAATGTGGCACACGTGGTACTGTGTGTATCCTGTGTGGGATATTTGTACCCATAAAAATGCACCCCACTGCACCTCTTTTGCCAATGGGGGGAAGAAAACTGCCAAAAATGGATGTGCTACCCCTTAAATCTGCAAAATTGTGCATGGTTCATGAATCACAAAAAGGCTGCACACCCCTGACATACACAATCAATGTTGATGTCAAGACAGAACTCCCTGCAGGAGAATGCCAGTGGGTGCTGTTACCTGTCACATGAAGCAAGGCCACAGAAGTGGGCTACAAATCCTACAATACCTTTACAGTTTTCCCAGTCAATTACAACCTTCACAGTGCTATTTTGGTGCTAATTTCAGTCATTTTCCAAGGGAACTATTGAAATGAAAAGTGAGCTGGAACGACAGATCAGTCAGTGCAGTCAGAGAAAACCGGGCCTCATTGACTGACAGCTGCATGAGAAAATGAGATGTCAAACCCAGTTTAAAGTGTTTCTTTTTCCTGAAGAAGTGCAAAATTCGCCTGTTAAATCATGTTTTTTTTGGGAAGGGCTTAATTCCTTTCAATGTCAAAATCCATTATGAACTCCGTTCATTTTATATCTTTTAAATAAAAGATTGTAGGTGAATCTTACAGTAACCCAGTGAAGTTAACTTCTTAATTCTGATTGGACAGTGCCTAGCCTGGGAAAGCTTGCCACTTCAGTTGACACTCCACTGCTACAGGAAGCCTTAATGGTTCTCGCACATTGAGCACAATGGACTCATTAGACATTCATCTTTGGCTGAGCCAAGAACAAAGGACAGGCAGAGCATTGACCTCTGCTGGGGAGGGGCAGGATGCTTCCCTCAACACCCCATCCAGATCAAAGGGATCTGACAGCTGTTGTTTGTTGAAAGGAACTTTTGGTGTTTAAATCTTTATTTGTGGTTAAGTTTGAAACTCCTTAACTGTGCAACCTGATGGAGGACAAATCAAAAAATTGGTAGATGTTAACCTAATTTTAAGCCATTGCTTTGAAGTCATGAATAGACTCTGGACCATCCCAGGAACCAAAGTTACGGGAAATCTCTAATTGTAGAAAAACTATGAATGTTGCAAGTCTAAGATTGTATATACATGCTCCAGTGATAATCGCCCGAATAGGTACAGAATTAGAAATTAGTGGTCTAAACTGTTAATATTAAAATTGATGAAATTCTGTAGAATGACAAAGACAGCTCGCACAGAGATGGGGATTGAATGTGAAAATAACTCATCAAATATACAATGTATGTGTCCGATTGTATTACGGGACATTTTTTTGGAAATGTACATTTGTGCAAAAGTTACGTTTTGGTCAAAATCAATGTGGGAGTTCCTAAATCCCATAATAAAGATGACAGCTCTGTTCTGACTGACAACCAGAACAAGGCAAGTGCCTGTGGCCACTCACAGTCTTGGGGGTGTGTTTTAAAATTCTGCCCACACCATAAACTTTGTGATGTCACTTAGTAGGATAAATAAAGGAACTTCACCACACATAGGACACGCTGCTTCCTGAACACATCCAGATTTCTGCGCCACGCTTTGTTCCTGACTTCTTCTAGAACTCTTTACCTTGCAGCTGACTCCAGATTTATTTGAGAATCCAGACTTTAGCATTGCTCAACTCTTTCTAGCTAGATCCAATTTCAACCATCCCAAACTTGAGGGGATTTAACTCTGATTCAGTCTGGCTTGCTACCATTAAGGCTTGCCTGCTGAAACTTGCATCCTGCTACCTACAGTGTCCAGTGACTAGAAAGGCCCTTCCAAATCCAGTCTGAGGTACAGTCCAAAATTGACCAGATCCGCCTTGCTGATCCAATCCCGCCAGAGGTGCCCTGCTGCCGGTAGACCTGACCTGATCCAATGTCCAGAACCTTGACAGTCCAATTTTAATCACAAGGGACTGTAAGTATCAATAAGAAAAACAGCGACCCATAGTATATTTGCATTGTCTCATCCCAATCTCAACCCATCCCATCTTTAACTTCAGAACCCTAGTATTGTCAGAACCATTCTTGCGCTGATTTTTCTCATCTGTTTTACAAAACCATAAGTCATTAGTGATTTTGAGTAACTAAAGTAAATCTCAGAAAGAAACTGAGTATCCACCACGTGAAGGGTTACGTTGGCCACGTAACTGTGGAGATTCCCGGGTGGCATTCTCTTTTTCATAGTCATTAATATAGTGTAATAAAACCAATCTGTCATTTTTAAAACCATTCATGTTCACGCCTGTTTTATCTAAAACACCTCTCACTAAAACCTCTATAACCTCTTCAATTTTATAGATAAAAAAGACATTTCAACTCTCACTGATACCTAGGACCCTTAGCTACATCCACAACCCAAAAAGGTATCATGGAACAGTGTATTTTTATCAAATATTGCATAGTGAAATTTTGCCGCAAATTTGCAGTTTTCAAAAGTTTACACTTGACTTTTCCCATTCAAAGTGCTTCTTCACTCCCATTCTGATCCCGAGTATGTACTGTTGTTTTGTGTACTGTTGTTTAGCTGGTAGCTCATGTTTGTTAGGACCTGTTTAGTGTTGCTTTCCTAAGAATTTGTCCATTTAAGCATTTTTGCACCCTTTTGCATTGTATCACAAAGCCATTTTCACCTATCATTTTAAAAGTGTGAATTTCCAAAAATGGTTTTCTCTCTTGTTTGGGGAGGGAAGATTGCATTGAAACTCTAGACATTATAATTCATTCTTGAATACCTGCTGATTACTGACATCTGTGTAGGATTGCTCATTTGTACCTTAAGGAACTTTGCAGGGGGAATTATTAACCTAAATATTGTCTGTTCACCAACCAACACGTTTCATTTTCCTGTGTTTTACATTCTGCATTATTATTAGTTAATTCAATTGCTTTACTTATTTGAATTCTATTGTCACTGTTTCCATCATACACACAGCTTGTCTCAGATTTGTTGGGGTGGTATTATATATCAGGGAACAATACATCAGGGAATACCATTTAGTGAAAAGATCAATATATCCATACATATCTCAACTTGAGTGTAGCTAAAAAGGCCTCACTCACACAAAATGCATCCAGATATAACAGATATGCTAGGAGTTCCATTGAAATAAGTGGAGTAAAACATGTCAAAAGAAATATTTCTCAAACAGGTGGTATGGAGTGTTGACAGGAATAGGACTAATAGAAATACATTGCACCCTTTACTTTTCAAAAAACAATCCACCCTCAACTTTAGAAAGCACTTCTCAAATATCATCTGTCACAATTTCGCCTCTCCTCCAGATGTAAAAAGTTATAGGGCCTCATTACACGGTAGGCGGTAGACCAAGGTGCTTCTAGCACCTTGGTCCATGCCGGTAAAATACCGACACCGCCTTGGAGGAAATGGGAATTACCGCCCTATTCCAAGGTTGGCGGGGTGGTAATTCCCCCTTCCCCCATTGCCCTTCCCCATTCCCATTTTTGCCCCATAGGGCTCTATGGGAATGGGGAAGGCACTAATTACGGTGCCGCAAATTGCGGTACCGTAATTAGCACCCTGGTCCCTTTGCGGGTTGCGTTTTAACCACAACCACGCTTTTTTAACGCCTGTTTTATGCTGGATTTTAGGTCAATAAATTAAGAATTAACCGAGGCTGGCTGGGCCTGCAAGGGGTTGAAAAACAGGTGTCCACCCAGGGGAGGGAATTGCTCACAGCAGATGCTCACTGACACATGATGATTGTGGGGTATGCCAGACTTGTGTCTGCTGCCAGGACTGAACAATGGCAGATTATTCTGGCCAGGAAATGGATGTGTAAAGAGGTCATAAACTAGGCTTGCAGAAGGAAATTCCAAAGGTGGGGGCTGCTCCTTGCCTCCAGAGACAGACAAAAGGCTGACCATGTGCTGCTAAAGAATATGTAATGAACATTTTTTAGAGTTGTATAACTCGCCATCAGAAGTGGTGAAAAATATAAAACGGGCAGTTAAAGTACCAACCCGCAAAGGGACCTCGTAGTAAGGCGGTAATGGTTTACCGGTACTGGTGCCCTTAATGGTACTGATAAACCCTTAGCGCACTACATGTAATGAGGCCCATAGACAATAAACTGCAACTGTATGTCTTGGTACCTCAATAGATTGCTTTAGTAATCTGTGTGCATGCTGTAGGTCACAATGCTGTATCATGGAGAGCCAGAAACGTATTTCACCCTCACTGAAGCTAGGGAAATCATTAACCAAGAGTTCATGCAGGTCCATCTTCCTGGGGAGGGGGAGTTGCAAGCATAGCAGAGAATGTTTTCAGGAGTGCCCTACAATTGCTAGTGGGAGCAGTGTAAGGGATTTCAATCAGGCACACACCCAAGTCTCGCCTAGCATGTAGTGCGCAAAGGAAACCCTTATTTATATTTGTCTATAAGTTCAGTATTCTGAATGATATACCACTCATATCACACCCTTCTCAAAATACACCTCAGGTCACACTGCACCAGGAATCAGGCTAGTTTGCAAAGATAAATATGTATTTATTTATTTTAATATTCAAATCACACATAGGTTTACTATAGATATATATGGGCAGTGATCACCCGCAGGGTGACATTACAATTCAGAAATAAGCAAAGCAATTGAATTTACTTATAAGGAGGCAAAGTAGAAAACACAGAGAAAATGAACAGTCTTGTTTGCACACAGATAGTGTTTAGGTTAATGTTCGCCCTGCAAAGCTTTGTTTAAATACAAAAGACCAATCCTACACCAATGTGAGAAATCAGCCGATTTTTGGGAATGAAAATACAATGGCCCTCATTACAACCTTGGCAGAGGACCATGGTGCTATTAGCACCTTAGTCCATGCCGCTAAGGTTACGATTCCGCCATGGTGGATGGCGGAATTACCGCCCTATTCCAAGGTGAGTGGGTCGGTAATTCCCCATTCACCATTTGCCCTTCCCCATTCCCATTTTTGCCCCCATAGGGCATAATGGGAATGGGGAAGGCGCTAATTACGGCACCGTAAATTACGGTGCCGTAATTAGCTCCAAAGTCCCTTTGCGGGTTGGATTTTTAATGCCTGCTAAAAGCAGGCGTTAAACACCAACCCGCAAAGGGACACTTGTAATCAGGCGTTAAGGGTTAACGGCGCCAACGGCGCCGTTAAACCCTTAACGCCTGAGTTGTAATGAGGGCCAATGTCTAGAGTTATAGGCAATCCTCCCTCCCACACAAGAGAGAAAACCTTATTTTGGCAAATTACACTTTGAAATGACAGGTGAAAATGGCTTTGTGAAATACTGCAAAATGTTCAAAATACTAAAATGGAGACAAATTCTAAAGAAAGCAACACTAATCAGGTCCTAAAATGCATGGGCTATAATATGGACCAAAAGATTTACTTCAGATCAGGATGGAATGGAAAAAGCACTTTCAAATCGTCAAAACACACGTGTACTTTGGCTGAAATTGCAAATTCGCAGCAAACTTTTACTATGCGATATTGAATAAAAAAGGGTCAAATACACTGTTCCGCTGAAGGAGTTATAGAGGTTTTAGTGAGAGGTGTTTTTCAAAAATAAAGTTGCAAATTTGGACAAGGACTTCAGTTTAAAACCAGAAAATATTATATGCTTTTACTCAAAACTAGAGCGTTCAAACTAGACAACCATGTTGGGATGAAGTAAGCTCTGAGACTGATTCATGACTTCAGTAACAGATCCCCAGCGCTTTCCCTGGTGGAACCAGTCCAAGCACTGGAAGTGAGATTTATGGATAAGAGTTACACAAATAAAAATGACTATGAAAATGACGCTTTAGCAAATAGACAGTATAAGATACCACTAAAGATTTTGACATCGTTATTGGTTATGAAAGTAAGGCTAGTTCAGAGATTAGGGTGGAATAAGAATAGGCAAGGTATACAATAGCTCTCTAGCGTCCTGTTAATACTCACAATCCAATGGGATTTAAGCTTTTAGGACCGTCAAAGTTCTGGTCAATTGGATCGTGTCTATCAGAGAAGGACAGCACATCAGCTAGGCCAGTCGCCAGAACTGCACAGGATCTGCCCTTCTTGTTTCTGGATATTTTAGATCAGCAGGATGGGGAGTTCAGCAGGCAAGCATTTATGATAGCAAGCCAGGTAGTTTCAGGATGCTTCCGCCCACCACAGCGCTTCACTGAGTTGTGAGGATTAGTTGAGGATTGAGGCCTAGCTGAAAATGGTTCAGCTACTGCTTGGCCTGGTGGATGGCATCTGGATCTAGAAGGCTGTTGAAGGCTGGATGTTGAATGCTGGATCAAAATGCTTCTCTGGAATCAGAAGAGAGAGTGTGTCCTATGTGTTGTCAGATGTCCCTATTTATCCAAATGGGTGTATGGGCCGGCTTAACTAAACTTGCCCTGTGAAATGGGTTTGGATCAGAGCCTCTGCTCTGCCTTCCATTCGGGTGATTGGATCAAAGACAGATGATGTCAGGTTTAGGGTTTGATTTTTCCAATACTTAGAAACCTCCCCTCGCCACTAGTATCAAAATCAAATTTTGTCCTAAATACATATTTATACATTTTTAGTCTCTACAAAAATCACATACAAGGATTACATATTGTGTGGAGTATCTGTTCATCAAAATCCCACAGCTGTGAGACCTTGTTTCGCCTTTCTGCAGAATTGTGTCCATTTCGCCATGAAAACATTTTCCAAAATGTCTCCAAATTTCCACAAATATGCACGTTTACCATAGGAAGGTGTGTGCAAAGTTTAACGATTCTAGCATAAATACAGTTCCCATAAGACTACATATATTGCCATTCCTGTTCAGAATATGCTACACAGTTACACCAAAGTTTCAAATGTAGGGCAAAAAAATCGATTAACAAACCTGCCCGTTTTATATTTTTCACCACTTCTGATGGCGAGTTATACATCTCTAAAAAATGTTCATTACATATTCTTTAGCAGCACATGGTCAGCCTTTTGTCTGTCTCTGGAGGCAAGGAGCAGCCCCCACCTTTGGAATTTCCTTCTGCAAGCCTAGTTTATGACCTCTTTACACATCCATTTCCTGGCCAGAAGAATCTGCCATTGTTCAGTCCTGGCAGCAGACACAAGTCTGGCATACCCCACAATCATCATGTGTCAGTGAGCATCTGCTGAGAGCAATTCCCTCCCCTTGGGTGGACACCTGTTTTTCAACCCCTTGCAGGCCCAGCCAGCCTCGGTTAATTCTTAATTTATTGACCTGAAATCCAGCATAAAACAAACTTGTTGCATCAAATAACATATATAATTTACATTCTTGATTTAAACCTGTGGGATCAAAACAACTGAGATCTGTGTTCCTTTCAGCAACAGTCCTTTTATATTTGCTAATCCGGCAGACCTTTAGTTTAGACAACCTTAAAGTTTAATCAGGAGAGCCCATTTGATAGGGGCTGTTACTCACAGGTAGACCAGTGTGGCTGCACACAGATTTTTGACAGAAGTTGTCATTCACAGGCAATACAGTTTTGCCGAGAAGGTGTTTTGCTCTTAGCATTTCAGGACCTTATAAATACACAGTGCTTCATTAGATTAAATGAATTGTAGTGCCAAGCAAGATTTTGGGTGTTGGAAAATGTTATGTACCAGCATTTTGAAGTTTCAGCAGTAAAGTAAATCTCATTTACAGGCAAATTTTGGAGTTTCATTTGCAAAGCGCTGCTTCTCCCTCTGCACTCTATGTTTACTTGTCATGGAGCCCACTGCCACTTTTTCTGCAGTGTGTGCTCTGTTCCACCACACATGAACCATGAGTGGCAGGTTGTGCAGCCATCTTTTTGTATGTTGAAAAAAAATGTGGTTTTGGAGGTTTTGGCGCACACAAGGGTTTCACGGCCATTTTACTGTTTCTCGCATTATTGATAGCAGAGTGAGGCTGCATAGTATAGCAGAGTGGGTGAATCCATCCCACACCAGCAGCCATACCCACATATCTTAGACAGGGGAGAGAGTGGAGAAAATCCAAAGCAATGTTTAGGACATACATCAAGTCCAGGAAAACATCACCCAAGGGCAAGCCCAGAGTGTCCTATACTGGGCAACATACACATTATCTTGTAGAATAATTCTGATACATACTGTGTCATGCAAATATGTGTTTCATTCTCAAGGAAGCTTCTCCAGGGCATTAGTGCAGTATAAAACCATTATTGTTACCATTATTGATTTTTACTAGAATACATGTGTTGTAGTTATTGAGTGGTTCTGAGTCTCTCTGTTGATTGCCATTCAGTGCTAAGTTTCATTTTTCACAATACATTTAGTATTTGCACATGTTGATCTCCTATCAAATTCATAATTTTTGTTTTGAGAATCAACATCTGTTTAGTCTGTTTAGTCAGAGCACTGCATGTTTCACAATCATTACATTTTAATGCAATTGTGTACGTTGCATATTTCTTACACAGTCAAGGAGCATGCCACAGATGGTGCCATTTGCCACCAAATGTAGTGCTGTGTAATTTGATTCACTTCGCTGTAAGCAGAGAACTATGACTGCCAAGCAATAATGCCATGTGCAATGGACAGCTAAGGTTGGATTAACAGCCTATGTTGTGCACTTTATTACTGATCGTCCTCATTGCTGTGGGGAAGTCTGAAATATCTACCCTAGCAGAATTCAGCAGTGGGGATCTTGCCTATCCAAACAATAAGAGAAACAAAAGACTGGAGAGGACAGGATGCTTGTGCAATCAGAACATATGGGACTGATATGTGAATGAAATTCACGGCTCTTGAGATGTCAAAGCACCATAGTGCACTCTGGTGCCAGCGTCTGGAGTACCTTAAACTCAACATGCTTCAGTGAAGTCCTGACTCATACACGTGTGAGGGCTTCACTTCCAATGTTGAAAATGTCTTGCCTTCCTCGAGGGCGGAGTGGCAAATATTGTTCCACCTCTTCCTGCAGTGCCTCGTATTGCGTGGAAAGAAACCAGTTTCAGATAACTTGTTGTCAAAGCCTAGCCAGGGCCTGGCTCTTTCAGTGAACTGCAGTTTTCCCTTACGGCCCTAGAGGATTCCATATTGTGTTTTTACCACAATCCACATGATTTCTAGCACCAAGTAGGTAAATGTCAGGTTCCAGAAGAGTAGCAGCACTGTCCTGGCCATATCAGCTAGCATCAGTCCTTTGTTTTGCAGCTGATGCTGTGTTGTATTGCTATATGGTAGTGGCATGGCCTGCTTCTACCTGACCTCCAGATTGTTTAAAATCATCATGTTGGGTCTTTTGTGAGTCAATGCTGTCAGTGCTGGTGTGCACCCTGGGAATGGGGCCTCTGGGTGTGTACCATATGTGATATGGGCAAAACTTGTACATGCTCTGTATCCACAGTGGATCTGTGTTAGGCGGAAACCTGTGCAGTTCCCTCTGGGACCACTGCAAAAGATTTAGGACTACAGGTGTTTGGCAGTAAACCCACTTGGTAGCAGTCTACACCACACAGATTCACTGTTGGTAGCTGTGGCTGAGCAGTCAGACTTCTCTCAAGAAGAGTTAAGCAATATGTGGAGTGTACAAAATAGGGCAATTCTTCACGGTAAGACAAGCAAACACGCAACGAGGCTCAGTGTAAGGTATTTATTTATAATGAAACATCTATCAAAAACACTATGGCACTATCACAGCAAACAAATCAAACACAATTACTCTACGAAGAAGAAACGATCAATCCCCCTAGCAATATTTCAACAAGTCTAGGTTCTACCGGCACCACTTATTTACAGACAGAGGTGTATACCTCAACCTAGATGACACTCTAATATTAGTTAGGATGGGAGAGAAAAATAAGCAGGTTATGAAATCAACACAGTTCAATACTTCACGGGAAAATTGCAAGGCAAGAAGGCAAGAACCACAATAGATCATAAAGTTCAGAGGCCACGCCCACTCGGAGAGAGGCAAGGCGATATGTCCCAAAAGTCTCTAGTGGAGAAGCGTTTGAGTCTTTGTAGCAAATTGTTATCGGCAGATTGAACCAGTTCAGAACAATACGTGAGAAAGCTTGGAGGCGACCCAACGGAAAGGAGAGGATTAAGACACTTCACTCGAACCAATCCAAAGGGAAGCCAGGCAGACACAGTACCTTGTTGTGGAGGGCAGCTCCGGCGGGGGCAGTTGTTCCTGGTGGTGGATGCACGTCGGGTCTTTGCCAAGAGTAGAGATGTTCTCGTCGTCGAAGGGAAATGAAGTCCGGTGCACCACCAGGGAAGAGACCAGCCGCGGAGTGCTCCATCACAAGGCACCACCTTTTGGTCACGGTACAGGGGTAGTGGCTATCCGGTTGCCGAGGTGCTCTGCACCGGCAATTCGACCACTGCGTCCTGAGGCAAATAAAAAGCAAAGGGGACTGGTTGTTCCCACCAGCCAGGGGAAGAGACTCTCCGGCAGGGAGATCTCCTCTGTCGTCGGAAAGTGGTGAGTCGGTTCCGCAGGGCTCCACCGGAGGTGTCGTCGTGCAGGTCGGCTCAGCGTTACCCTCGTCGGATTCTTAGGTCCTGTGGCAAATTCTGACGATCCAGTCCCTAAAGCCCTGCTTTTATGGAGAAAACCCCCATTCATTCAGCCTAGTTGTCAATCAACACATGCTAAGTGGTGAGCGGGGAGGCTCACCACTTGGGCCAATCACTCCAGAGTGCGACCGGAGTTGGCAAGGCAACTCGGTCCAGGGTGCCTAAACCCCCTCCCACACCCCTGTGGTAACCCAGACAGAATGGCACCACTTTGGAGGGTCTCTGTACAGAGCCCGCCAAAAGTGGAACAAAGGGCTCAACCTTTGGTTTAGGAGTCACAGAGACAAACACAGACGCCATTTTACAAACCGAGTTCTGGCAGAAAATACCATCCGATAAACTTATTTAAGATAAGTAGACCGGTGGTATGTTAGAGATTAACGATAAAAAGGATCAATCTCCAACAATGGGACGAGTCCCATAGGGTTATGTTCGGGGTCGAACATAACAAGTAGCTTCCACTGCCACCAGCCAAAACTCGACGAGGGGGGACGGGACAGTGCCCCCTCGAATAATAGATCCAGGAGTAATCGAATTATCCCTACTAGTATGTCCACAATAAGATGGTTTGTACTAGTTCTGTTAGTAAATTTAGGTCTCGTAAAGCCAATGGTGACTTTACATGCCCGGGGAGACAGTAGTCAGTCCCCGGGTATGGAGTCTATGGTGGGGGTCCGCTAGGACACCCCAGTGCTACGGCACGTAGGGTGCGGTGTAACACACATAGAAAAACATATGAGACCCTGTGGAGTAAAAGACCCCATAGCCCATAGAACACATTGATATTCAAAGGAATTACACACATACATGTCCAAGAGTGGGAGAAAAAGAGTCTCACTCTTGGCAGGATGGAAAAAAACAAACTCCAGAAATCCAGCAAAGCTGCTGGGGGACTCACTAGGTTAGGAAATTCAGCCTAAACAGAGAATTCTCCCTAACACTCTGCAGGCTGGGCTGTGGTTGTGGCTATCTGGTTGTGGAGATGACTTGACATGATCTTCACAAATTGCTTAACCACCATTTGGATCTGTTCACAGATAGGACTAGTATGTGAAGCACATACATGTCTGTTCTTCAGTATGCACACTGTCTTCTATGGGTATAAGGGATGCTACTAGGAGTGTACTGAAATTCGGAATAGTTTGCGCTACAAAATATATTAAATACTGTTTTTACTGCATGCCTAGAATCATTCAGGCAGTTTATGTTTATCCTTTAAAATGGTCATTAAAACAATTCTGCCGTCACTTATTTGATTGAGTGCAGTCAGAGCAGAAGTGTGAATGTGAAAACAATGTCACTGCCCCTCATTTGCTGGACAGGCAGACTTTCATCTGGTGGTTTGCTGGGGAGTAGTGAGTTAAAGCAAAACTCTCAGTAGTGTTAATGTATGGCTGGTCTCCACTGTATTTTACAGTTCAAAAACATAGAGCTTGAAATCTCTGTTGAAAATGTCATTTTCTTTGGGCGCGTATTGATTTGCTGATGACCTGTAAAGGAAATCATGAAGTTGCATATCCATTCCCACTGATACCGAATCCAAATAATATAATTAAGTGGATTCATATAGTTGTTGCAGAGATCCCAGTGAGTTCCAAACCAGGGGTAAAATATCTCAGGAGGTAGTGTGCCTTCAGCAAAGAATGGTATTCATCCTGCAGGCTGAGATTATTTATTTATTTAATTTGTAAAGCACACATACAACCCAGAGGTATTGAGGCGCTGTGGCAGGTACATGTCGAGAGCAAACTTAGTCAAACAGTTGTGGATTTTGGGCATAAAGACATAAGGCAGTCTAGGTCCCAGTTGCTTTTGTAGCTGTTGTGCCATTATAAGATTGACAGGCATTACCAGTCAACTAAAAGGCTAGAATAGGGACAGTTACTGATGTAGCACAATACATAATTTGTGAAAGGTAGCCTAGTCACAGTTACAGATGTAGTGCAAATGGCAAGATTGAGAGGAATTGCCAAGCACCAAAAGGGGTAACATGGGTACTGTTAAGGTGTAGCACAATTTTTAAATTGAGAAGCAATACCAAATATCTTAGAGATATATAGTGGGGGAGATGGCAATCCTATTTGTGTCATGGTCATGAAGTCAGGGGAACAGGCATGCAGGGGTCCCATGCACAGAAGACATGGGTGGACACTGTCCTGGCGCCTTGGTGCCAGGCTCATGAACAAAAGTAAACAAGAACATCCATTTAACACCACCAAGTTTTTATTATGGACATAGAACTTCAGATGCATTAACCTTGAACATTGCATCCATTAAGCAGGATGCATTAACCTTGAACATTCCATCCATTAAGTAGCCCCAAGTGTATTCTTGGGTGTGGCTTCTAATGGATTGCCTTCACATGTGCTCACACTCTAGGAGTGCCAGGGTGTGACTGGTAAGCCGGCCCTAATGGGCGTGCCCACGATCTCAGCTATATATGCTGCCCGGATCCTCAAGACAGACGCTTTGCGTTATTCTGCACTTGCAAGCATTGTAACGCTCACCGTCGCCTGAGGTCAGACTTACCTTTGAAGATCCTTCTTCCTGGACATCCTGCTTCCTGCTTGCCAACTGTTCTTACCTGTACACCTCTTCGGTGATCCAAGTATTTATCTTTACACTTTGCGAAACGCCAAAATCTTTTTATTGGCAATGCAGCACCACACGCTCCAGTGCCTGCAAGGAAAAACAGAAGACAAGGTTAGACATCGAAAAAACAGTCAGTTTAAGGTTGTGCTTCACCATACTTTGCGCTTTTCCTTAAACCATCACTTACCTGCTGTCGAACATTGCGGTAGCATCCATCTTCCATCCGGCCTCGTCTCACAGCTGCATTGAGGACGCATTTCCATCTAAGGGAAGAAAACAGAAGAGAGAGATTAAAGCGGGCATTAACAGGAGCAACATATAAAGACATTAAACAGAACAAACAGCATCACAAGAGCTCAAGAAAGACTTACCAATCACAAGGAGAAGCATAGTCGCAGCTGGACTGGACTAATCCTTATCAGGGATCAGTGAAGGAACTAGATCCCATTCAAGGCGCCCCTGCCAGAAATAGCAGGACGGAGAGCTTATCTTCCGTTTTTCACAGGTGAGCTTTATTGGCCGAAGTATGCTCACAGAAACTGTACTTTGGGGTAAAGGGTTTGAGAGGTACAACAATCACAGATTGGCACACTCACACACTCTTATCTCCACGTAGGAGCAGTATCACCACGTACCACCGCTCACAGATTTTCTACTGAGGGAGAGGTCCTGAAGGGGGTGATTCAAGTTCAGGGAGGGCTGCAACCGTGCCCCAATGCCTCCGCAGAGACCAGGTGCAGGTAAAAATGTCACGAGTGGAGGCAGTGAGACAGTGGGGTTGCTTGCTTAGGCGAATAGCTGAGTTTTGAGAGCTTTCCGAAAGATTCAGTAGAATTTCTCAGCCCTCATGGTGGGTGGGAGGTCATTCCAGAGTTTGGCTGCAAGGTAGGGGAAGCCTCCAGCTTTGAATCTCCTGACTTTGTGAATGACAAGTTGATCCATGTAAGGACTCCCCGTGGGGCTTGTGGTGTGAGCTTTGGTGAATCTTTGGATGAGGTATTGGGGTGCTGTAATGGATAGGCACTTATGGGTGATGGAGAGCGTTTTAAAGGAGATACACTCTTTTGAAAGATGTTGCCTTTTCAGGATTTGAAGGCAGCTCTCAAGGCATTGTTTTGGACAACCTGCAGTTTCTGGATATTTTCAGAGAAAGTGCCTATGAATAAGACATTGCAATAGTCAATCTTGGAGCCGATCATGGCACAGGGAATAGGGAGGCAGTTATTTTTGGTGAGGAACGGTCTGGTTGCATTGAGGGTTCTGGTGGCATAGGCTGCAGATGAGGCAATAGCACATACTTATCTCAACATAGTGAGTGAGGCATTGAGGTAGACTCCAAGTATTTTTACCGACGTAGAGACAGCAATTTTGCATTTGTCAATCTGTAAGTCAGTGTAGCTATTAAGAGATTTAAGGGCTTTTGGTAAACCGACAATTGGTATTTCTGTCTTGTCGCTGTTGAGGCATAGGTGATTAGTTGCCATCCAAGCCTGTATAGTTGAGTAGATTTTGTTAAGTGTGGCGGAGTCATCAGAGTAGTTGCCAGAGAGTGGAATCAGGATTTCAGTATCATTACCATAGTTGGTGTAGGCTATGCCGAGGGAGTCTAGGATGTTAAAGAGAGGCCTGGTAAAGATGTTATACAGGGTAGGGGCAAAGCACAACCCTTGAGGGATGCCACAGGTGATGGGCGAGGGCAAGGCCTTAGCTATTTCTGAAAAGACCCTCATTACGCTACCTTCCAGGAAGGAGGCAATCCAAGCAGTGGCGGGTGGAGAGAAATTGGTGTGTGTGGTGAGGTGGTGTCATGCCGCCCTCTCGTAGAAGCCACTGGCGGCTTTGGAATGCTTGGCGCTGGTGGCGCCATTAAGATGTTCCACTTTCGTTTCTTCCCTTCCTGGGTCTGCAGTATAGTCTTTTTGTTCTGTCGCTTTCATTTCCGTATTTAGCTCCCCCTCCTTTTCCGGCTCAGCGCGTTGCAATTTTTGCTACCGCTCTGTTGCTGTGCTCCTTTCCGCTCATACTCTTTGCCTTGTTTACAAGAGTATTGTTGTTTTCCCTCTTCCTGCATGTTTTTCCCTGTAGATCCTGAGTATCCCGCTACTCGTCCGTTCCAGCTCTGCCTTCCCCAGTTTCTTTACTCGCAACTTTTCTTTTTCCTCACCTTCCTGTTTGTTGTGTTGTTTCTCTGTCTTTCTTCCCTCTTATCCTCCTCTTGTTCCCTGATACAGGCCCGCTGCTTTGTACTTTTGAATTCTGTCCTTGTTTATTTCTTCCCCTCCGCATCGCCTTTTCCACGGGTTGCGGGGTCCAGTTCACCTGAGAGTTGCCTTCTGCTACGTAACATCTACGACGTCCAACTCACCTGAGTACTGCCTTCCGCTACAACGCCACTGCATTCTTACCATTCAGGACATCCGTTCCACAAAGATCCGGGCCATCTTCCATCCGATCCAGGACTATTCAAGTCAAACCATCAATCCGTTGCAACAACTTACTCTGGGAGGTTTTTTTTAAGCAGCTGCATTTTTTCCTCTCCATTTGGTCTCTGCGGGAGAGGGGTCCTCTGCTTCCCTGTTTAGCAGGGAATCAGGGTGGCTTCTTACCGCTGAAGACCGCTCCTCTTCACTAAAAAGAAGAAGTCAAATAAGAAGCTTCACAGACGCGAGATCTCATCGGAAGGGACAGGTGAGGAGGAAGGGGAGGTGGACACAGATATTGCTGATATACAACCTTTCACTGCTGAGCGTGACAGTTTGCAACACCCAGAAGATAGATCAATGGCATCCCCTGAACTGGTTCAGGAGCTTCTTTCCGCGGTGCATAATTTGACCCAGGAACTGCAGACAGTCCAGGCTGAGAATGCAACCCTTAGGCAGAGGGTCGACCACTATGAACAGTTCCGAAGTGACCTTCCTCCAATGTCCTTATCCTGTGGCAAATATGACGGATCTCCACATAAATTTAAAGAGTTCATGGAGGCATGTATCATTCATTAAATGTTCAGACCCCAGACCTATGCCTCTGATCAAGCCTGCATAGGTTTTCTGGTGTCCAACCTAACTGGAAACGCCTTATCCTGGGCTACACTACTGCAAGACTATTCTGGGTTCACTGCCCAGTTCAAGTTGGCCTTCGAGAGGCAGGAGACCGCAGTGGTTGCCAGTGAACAATTGCTGGACATTCAGCAGGGCAACTCTGACCTGTTGTCATACATTTCCCGCTTCAAGCGGGTTGCAGCAGAAGCAGGTTGGCAGGAAAATGCCAGGTATGCCATTTTTCATCGGGGTCTGAGAGAAGACCTTAAGGATGAATTAGAAAGGGTGCCTAGGCCCGCTACCCTTTCCGAGCTTTGGTCTACAGTTCTCCAGCTGGATTTCCGTCTATCAGAAAGGCGTTCAGAGCGTCGGAGGAACCGTGGGTTTCCTGTCCTGTCTGAACCTAGTGTGTCTACCTCCACTCCCACCTGTTTGAGTAAGGAAGAACCCATGCAGATTGGGACTACTCGAGGACCACTTACGTCTGAAGAACGTACACAACGCAGGGACAACAACCTGTGTATGTACTGTGGATCAAACCAACACATCTTGAGGGATTGTCCTGATGTGCCACCAAGACGGTCAGGAAACGCCATACCTCGGAACTAGTAGGGACAAGTTACCGAGGGGGTCTTTGTGTCTTTGTCAGTTACATCCTCTAACTCTACCGAAGACAACCGTCTCATGGTGATAGGTGTCCAATTGTGTCTTCCACAACAGACCTTTGAAGTTTTGGCTTTGCTGGATTTCGGGGCCGAAGGATGCTTTATGGACGTCGTCTGGGCCGACAAGACCGGCATTGGCTGTTTGGAGAAAGAGGAAGATCAAAAGGTTGAGGGTGTCGATGGCAAACCCCTAGGTTTTGGCTTCATCACTCATACCACTTCCTCAATGGTCATGAAAGTACTCCATCACACCAAAACCATTCAATTCGACCTGAACAGAGCTTCACACTTTCTGGTGATTCTGGGGGTATCTTGGCTGCAGAAGCACAATCCAACCATCGATTGGTAGAATAATCAACTGTCCTTCACTTCCGAGTACTACCGACAGTCCTGTTCTTCACAGACCCAGTATGCCACAGTCCACACTCTTCCCGAACCATCACGAAGAACGGATGTCTTGAAGATCAACAGTATTCCTGTGGAGTTCGATCAGGACCAGGAGGTGTTTCAGAACAATGATCCTCAAGAGCTAGCTCCTCACTGGCCTGAAGACTGCGCCATCAATTTACTGCCTGATGCCATAGTTCCTTTTGGGCACATGTTTTTTTTATCCCTGAAGGAGAAGGAGGCGCTTAAAGAGTATCTGGACTCAAATTTACACCACAGTCTCATTCAACACTCTCACTCCCCAGCTGGAGCTTCGATGTTTTTCGTCCCAAAGAAGGGATTGTGTGAACTAAGACCTTGCATTGACTATCAGGGCCTAAACCAAGTAACCATAAGGGATCGGTATCCCATGCCCCCATTATCAAGGATATCCTGGAGGCGGTACAAGGAGCCAAGGTATTTTCTAAGATCGATCTCAGAAGAGCCTACTACCTGCTATGGATACACTCCGGAGACGAGTGTAAAACCGCTTTCCGAACACCATTTGGGCACTATGAGTACTGCGTCATGCCTTTTGGCTTGGTAAACGCCCCATCGGTGTTCCAGCGTTTCATGGACCGCACGTTCCCTGACCTCCTGTTCCACTGCACTATAGTCTACCTCGATGACATCCTGGTATTTTCCAAAAATACCCAACTCCACACCACTCATCTTCACCAGGTTCTGCAGAGATTACAAGAGAATCATCTGAAGGCAAATTCGGATAAGTGTGTCTTCCAGGCTTCTGAAGTTCCTTACCTTGGGTTTATGCTTTCTTCCGAGGGCATTCATATGGATCCCACCAGAATTGATGCCATACTGTATTGGCCCACGCCCGGTTCTGTCAAGGAGGTTAAAAGGTTTCTAGGGTTAGCGAATTTTTATCGCAAATTTATTTTAGGCTTCTCCGACAGAGTACTACCCATCATGAGATTGCTTAAGAAGTCTTCTATGCCCTATGTTTGGACCCCTGAGGCGAACCGGGCCTTTCAGCGATTGAAAGAGGACTTTTCCTCTGTTCCTGTTCTTCGCCAACCAGACCAAAGTCTAAGGTTTATCGTAGAGACTGATGCCTCTGCAGCAGCCTTAGGTGCCGCTCTCCTTCAGGAACATGATGGCTTGGAATATCCCGTTGCTTACATGTCCAAAACCTTGAATGACAGCTAGACACACTATTCAGTCATAGAAAAGGAACGTTTGCCCATGAAATCTGCCTGCGAGGAGTGGCGTCACCTTCTGCAGGGTGCTAACCATCCTTTCGAATTAAGAACTGATCATAAAAATTTCAAAGTCATCCAGAGCATGGAATGTGTTAATTCACATCAGGCCTGCTGGGCCCACTTCTTTGCTCAATTTGATTTCTTGTTGACGTACTTACCAGGTTCTAAGAATATTCTGGCGGATGCCTCTCGAGAAGACCCTACCCATGGGTTACCCAGAGGGAACACCTCAGTTTCATGTTTCCAGATAGAAAGGTCATCTGTTCCGTAGATTCTTTTTTGGAAGATGTCCGCAGAGCCACACATTCTTCTGGGATTCCTTCTTCAACTCCTCACTCTGAGGAATTACTTGTACAGGATGGACTATGCTTCCACAAACAGCGCTTATTTTTACCCAACATCCAAACCCGACATACTGCGTTGAGATGGTGCCATGATGATCCAGTGGCAGGACACAGGGGGGTGAAGAACACTCTGGATCTGCTGCGACATCAATTCTGGTGGCCCGGTATGACCAAGGAAGTTACTACTTATGTGCATTCCTGTCCAGTGTGCTGTCGTTCGAAGTACAACACTCAGAAATCTATCGGATTTCATCAGCAGGAAGGAGTACCCAAGAGACCTTGGAGCATAATATCAACCGATTTCATTATGGAACTACCGCATTCAGAAGGCTGTTCTTGTATAATGGTGACTGTGGACTGTTTCACTAAGATGGCCCACTTCTCACCTCTGGCTGGCTTACTTACTGCTGCAGAGATGGCTTTGGTTTTTGCTAAAGAGATCTTTCGTTTACATGGCACTCCAGATAAGATAATCTCTGACAGAGGCACTCAATATACTTCCCGTTTTTGGAAAGAACTGTGCAGTAGATTGGGCATAGAGCGAGCCATGTTGTCAGGTTTCCATCCGCAGACAAATGGGCAGACAGAAAGGACCAACGCCTCCCTGGAACAATACCTCCGGTGTTTCATTAATAGTCAGCAAGACAATTGGGTGAGCCTGCTGCCCACCACAGAGTTTGCCTACAACAACTCTGCTCATAGCACCACTGGCCTCAGTCCTTTTTTTTGTTCCTATGGTTTCCATCCCAGCTTTATTCCCTCTTTGTCCTTTCCTCCATCTGTTACTCCTTCTGTGGATCATTTGTTAACCAACGTTTCAGAGGCTCACAAGACTGCTGTTGAGAGTCTACAGACTAGTAGTCTTCGCTACTGCTCCCAGAGCAGTCTAAAGCGCCTTCCATCCCCTAATTGGCAGTGAGGAACCAAGGTATGGCTGTCGACCAAATACCTACCCCGCTGGCTTCACCCGTCCAAGCTATCTCCCCGATATCTGGGTCCTTTTACTATACTTCGCAGAATTAACCCTGTTGCCTTCCGCCTTCTGTTACTTAAGCACATGCACCACCTTCACCCTGTGTTTCATTCATCACTTTTGAAGGAATACAGGGTGGATCCTTATCATCGCCCTCTACCCCATGATCCTGTTCCCACCGGTATCCCTCCGGAAGAATATGAGGTGGCCTCCATCCATCACTCCCATTACAGACAGGGCCGGTTGGAATATCTAATCCATTGGAAGGGGTATCCCCATTCTGAGGATTCTTGGGAGCCTGTTTCTCATGTGCATGCTCCTGCGTTGGTACAGAAGTTCCATCTCTTGTTCCCTGGTAAGCCGGGGTGGTGTCCCTTGGGAGGGGGCATACTGTCATGCCGCCGACTCATAGAAGCCACTGGTGGCTTTGGACACTTGGTGCTGGCGGCGCCATTCAAGTCGTTCCACTTTGGTTTCTTCCCTTCCTGGGTCTGTGGTCTAGTCTTTTTGTTCTGTCTCTTTCATTTCCGTATTTAGCTCCGCCTCCTTTTCCGGCTCAGCGCGTTGCAACTTTTGCTACCGCTCTGTTGCTGTGCTCCTTTCCGCGCGTACTCTTTGCCTTGTTTACAAGATTATTGTTGTTTTACCTCTTCCTGCCTGTTTTTTCCTCCGAATCCTGAGTATCCCGCTACTCGTCCGTTCCAGCTCTGCCTTCCCCACTTTCTTTACTCACAACTTTTCTTTTTCCTCGTCTTCCTGTTTGTTGTGTTGTTTCTCTGTCTTTCTTCCCTCTCATCCTCCACTTGTTCCCTGATACAGCCCCGCTGCTTTCCGCTTTGCTTTCTGTCCTTGTTTATTTCTTCCCCTCCGTATCCCCTTTTCCAGGAGTTGCGGCGTCCAGTTCACCTGAGAGTTGCCTTCTGATACGTAGCATCTACTACGTTCCACTTACCTGAGAACTGCTTTCTGCTATGTAACAGCTATGACGTGCAACTCACCTGAGTATTGCCTTCCGCTACAACGCCACTGCATTCTTACCATTCAGGACATCCGTTCCGCAAAGATCCGGGCCATCTTCCATCCGATCCAGGACTATTCAAGTAAAACCATCAATCCACTGCAACAACTTACTCTGAGAGGTTTTTTTAAGTGGCTGCTTTTTTTCCTCTCCATTTGGTCTCTGCGGGAGAGGGGTCCTCTGCTTCCCTGTTTAGCAGGGAATCAGGATGGCTTCTTACCGCGGAAGACCGTTCCTCTTCACTAAAAAGAAGAAGTCTAAGAAGAAGCTTCACAGACGCGAGATCTCATCGGAAGAGACAGGTGAGGAGGAAGGGGAGGTGGACACAGATATTGCTGATATACAACCTTTCACTGCTGATCGCGACAGGTGGTGGCAAAGGATTTGGTTGTTGAACAAAGTCAAATGCTGCAGATAGGTCTAGGAGGAGGAGCAGGGCAATGTTTCTTCATCCCTCATCTCATCTAGCAGAATCTTTAGGTCTAGAAGGACAAATTCCATCCCGTGGCCTGAGCAAAAGCCAGATTGATGCATACCTAGTATTTTGTTGTCCTCCAGGAATTGCTGAACTTGCTGGTAGGCTGCACGGTCTAGGATTTTTAGAAGGAAGGGGACAGTGGTGATTAACCTGTAGTTGGATGGAATGGCTGGGTCTAATGAGACGTTTTTTAGGAGAAGGAGGACCCAGCTTTCATTTGGGTTGGCTGAGATGGTGCTTTGTTCTAAGTATACATTTATGCAGTCTTTAATGAGTGAGGCAGGGCAGATGGAGCCCTTGTATTTGGATGGTTTCCGGCTTTTGATCAACTTTAAGAGATCACTTTTAGAGAGCAGAGAGGTATCTGAAGAACAACTGGTTGGTGGTGGGGGAAACGGGGGATTGGCACAGCTGACACAAGTAGTTGTAGGTTGTTGGGAGAAGGATGCTTGTTGAGAGAGGGATTGGTTTTACCTAGTAGTGCTACCTGGATGTTCGAACACCATGTTATGTCTTTGGTGAGGGTGGTGGGAGGTTGGACTGGAGATTCAAGTTAACTGAAGATAGGCATCATTTCTTTTACATCAGAGTTTGCGTTGCTAATTCTAGAATTGAAGGAGTTTGAATTTGCTGCAATAGTGGCTGATTTGCATAGTCTTGATATGTTGTAGAACTCATTAGTCAATGGGATCCTGTCAACACGCTAGCCGGACTCGTTTTTGTGAGCGTTGTTCCGAGAGGTCAGGGGTAAACTACGAGTAAGAGTGTATAACTTCTTTGAATTTATGCAGTGCTAGTGAGGCTATGATGTTCACCGCACTAGACAGCATGGTGTTAAAACTGTCCACTAATGAATTTGGTTTGGTTGGAAGCCTGGAGTGTCGAGGAGCAGCAGGATGTTGTCTCTGGTGAGCTTAAGTTAGCTTCGTGTAACAGGTGGGTGGAGAGGATTGGGTGTGGTTTTGGGTTTAGATGACTGAGGGATAGAGAAGTGAATGATGTGGTGGTCAGACCCAAAACAGGATGTGTTAGCACTGGTTGAGACGTTGCAATTGTGGTATGCAATCCAATCTAGAATGCGTCCTTTGCTATTGGTGGGATTAGTGCTGCGCTGATAGAAGCCTAGTGTGTCGAGGGCATCAGAAAGTGAGCTTGCTTGGGTATCATTTAGGTCATGAAGACCTAGATTGAGATCTCCAAACAGGATGATTCCTGAGGAGGCTTTTAGATTATCCTGGAGAATGAGAAGCAGGTTCAACTCAAAGTTTAGGGTCGGGTCGTGGGAGCGGGAGGGGCAGTACATGAGGTGTAGGGTGATGGTGCAGGTGGGTGATAGTGAAAGTTTAAGTGAAAGCAGGTTGGCAGTGCCCTCGATGGAGGTGTTGCACTTTGTGAGGGGCATGGACTCTCTGGCTATTACGGTAACACCACCACCTCTAAGGGTGGTTATGTCATTGCGGAAGATGGAGTACCCAGGTGGTATTGCTAAGGATAGGGATGGGCCACTTGTCTCTCATGCGGCCAGGTCTCAGTGATGGCTAAGGCCTCTAGGTTATGATTGGTGATAAGGTCATTGATAACCAGTGCATGGGCCATCAGTGAGCAGGCCTTGCTGAGGGGGCAGGACAGGAGAGGCTGAATAGGAGGGGTGAGTCCTGCGTGGTGGTTGCTTGTGGCATTCATAGTGATGGTTGTGGGTGTCTTGGTGGAGGTTTGTTAGTCAGGCACTTAGATGGAGGGTTAGAGTTTTTCCAACAGGTTGATGGGGGGTTATGAAAGATGTAGGTTTGGGAGAGATCGGAAGGATTGCTCCTGTGGAGGGTTGGTGGAGAAGGGCTGTGCTGGTGGTTGGCCTTTGGGGAAGTGCTGGATGAGATAAGGCAGATTGGTGTATTCTGTTTAGGATTTTCCAGTGGCGCTAGAGCCGTGTTGAGTGCAGTCCCTGGGCAGCTTGTGGCTAAGTGAACTAGACAGCATCTGGGAAAATGGGTGTTGATAGCAGCAGGAAGTGCTGTGATAGCACTCGTGTGAGCAGGGTTCCACATTTGTTGGGGGGTGGCAGCATGGCACAGGTTATGGTGGAGTGAGCATGTATGCGAAGTGTGCGGTTCCTCACTTTCAGGTTTTGAGGTGTTGCCTTTAACGGATTGCTACAAAACTGGGAACATAGTCTTCTGTTCCAAAAAGCTGCACTGCTGGCTATTGATGTCAGGGGTGCAGGACTGCAGGTATAACCCAATGGGGGCTTTGCATTTCGTTAGCAGGGGTAGTGTGGGAAGTCATATGCGCTCGGACAGACAGCCTGTGCCGACAGCAGTGTGGCTGTTTTTGTGCGTGCCGGGTGCAGTTTGCCTCAGATTGCGAGCATGCTTTAAAAGTAATTCTCAGCACCTTGATGGGCAAGCTGTGCACTGTTGATGAACGTATGGAATCAATGTTTGAGCTGCAGGATGAAACTGGGAACACAATGCCAGGTACGGAAGAGGGCTTGTGCTGTAGTGAGTTTGCCGGCTCGGGAGACACGGATTGTGGGGGACGTAGTTCCCCGAGTGGGACTGGCACGGCGAGTTGGTTCACTGCGTTTGTGTACTGAATGGAGGGAGTAGGTGAACTGGGTGAGAGGCGGGCGTGCTTGGTCTAGGGACACCATCAGTGCAGCAATCATTGTGGGATTCTGACAGGTACCGCAGAGCGAGCTCGTGGGGAAGCCTACCAAAGCTGCAGTGCAAGTTTGTCTGAGCCTGTTCTGTACGCTGGGGGGTCCCAGCAATCTTATAAAGCACATGAGATGGCTGAGTTGTAAGTGCCCATTTGGCAGAAATGTGCTAATAATATCTAAACATGGTTAAAATTCCTCCCTCCAACTTTCTCCTGTTTCAAAAATGAGTCCCTTTGAATTAAGTAAAAGTGACAGATGTTACTAGAGAATGTGGCTATCAGTCTGTGGCATCAGAAATAGTATTCATAACATTAAAGAGTTAAAGGAAAGAACAATAGTAATTATTAATGAAAAAAGATTTTTCACATCTCATCCCCACTCAGTACCACAGGTAGAAAGTATGGCTTTAGCATTCAACAGTTGTGTATTCAGCAGTACATCAGCAGTCAGCAGGGTGCTAATTGATGTAATCACTCCTTCTGTGTTTCAGCGCCCTGCTGGAGCTAAAAGGCCAGCGATGGGCGGGCCTGAAAGGAAAATTTGAAAGTACAATTAGACACATATGAGCCTCTCCTCACTGTGATTTCATACATGTATACTATACTTTCGGGCTACCTATGAATGCACAAAGTACAAACTGTATTGTTATTCAACAGTTTTTTTTTCTTTTTCTGATAATGTATCCCTTTCAGGGTTTATATACACATCTTCTGAAATCAACAAAGAAATGCAATAAAGAATGGATACATATATGTGTATGTCATTTACAAAGTGTTTTTTTTCTTGTCTACATAACTTTATTTATTAAAAAGACAACTATGTGGCTCTTTATTCACCTTTGGCCAAACACTTTGCCAACTATTCTTTGAACGCATACTTAAATCTACTATTTGGTTCACTACTAGATGCTGCATTAGCCAAATTATTTAAATGTTCACACACCAGCACCCGGTCAGACTAGTCACATGCATCTTGACTTCTTGTGGCCACTATTTGTGACAGTAGCAGCTGGGCCCTTGTCCTAGGAGCCCCCCATTATAAAGGGATCCTTGCATGTGTGCATGATACTGTAACAAATTATTTGGGTACTGTCTTGAATTTATCTGCCATGGTTCTTGGATGAGACTTGACCCATGACCTGATTTCAGTAGCACTGGAAACCATGAGCGTAGTGTGATTCATTTGTGTGGTGCTTCATGGCTTTCTCTGATATACGTTGCTTTTCAGGTGCCGTTTCAAGGGAGTGATATGGGTTGGGCGAGTTAATAGGGAGAGTGAATTTGGCATGGGCTGTTCGAGAGCATATTGTCGAGGAAAATTTTGTTGGGGGAGAGGTGGCATTGTCCCACCCCCTTTAGCATTCCCGCAGTCAACAGACCACATGTAAGCTAATGGGGGGACACACCCTCACTCCTTCGTACATATCCACGCATCATAACACCATGCAGTATGCCAATAACCCATTGAATGGATGTGTTTAGAAACTCCATTTTTGTGTCCTGCCGTCCGACCGTCTTTTGCCAGGCCCAAATTCACTCCACTGAGATGTCAGCTCTCCCTTCCCCAACACTGTGTACTGACAGCCCATGACACCTCCACCCCCTGCCAGCTCAGTGCAAGCCTTATTTTCACAGAAGTCAAGCCATTTAGTGTTGCAATTAGCTAGTATCGAATGCCGACAGAATGTGCTCACTGCAGAGTGTGAGACCGGTGCAAGCTCCAAGCCCTGTGCCCATTCATCTTAGCTGACCTGCCCATGCCCTCTCTACCCCCTCCCTGCCAGGTCATGGTCCACTAGCCCCCTGCCCTCTTTGAAGGTAACTGCTTGCATGACCCCTTCCAACAATCACGCCAGAGTACCCACCATATACTTAATCCCATGCAGTAGCATATTCTCTCCTAGATTAACATCTGTCTATCTAGTCGTTTGAATCATGAGGCACCAGGGAGCATAACTTACAGATCAAACCCCACAGATAAGGTACCTTGGAGAGCGGCCCAGTGCAAAATGCAAGGGTTAGAATGACCATATATCTGTCTATCTGTCTATCTGTTTATACTCTACAAAGGTCCCCCATCCACATAATAGTTTATGTCCACCATTATTCTTTGTAAACCAATGATTGTTGTTTAGTTTAGATTAGACAGAAATGTAACTCTTCATGAACTAAGTTCAACCTTCACACCGCAGAGATCCTTCACACCGCAGAGATGAGCCCAGCTGACCCACGTGCCAGCCGACCAACACAGACACAGCAGCCAATCGCAGCCTGACATCAGCCTTGAGCGCCAACCAATTGGAGCTAATATTTCATACTCTATGTTGTTACATCACTTGTGACGTTATTTTGGTTCATAATTTGTTGCCTGTGTATTGTGTGGCAGAGCGCTCTCGGGTAACAAAATTCTCTGCTTGCATTCTAATATCTTATATACATTTTTTCACTTGCAAATACTCTCCTGCTCTCATTCCCTAGTGGGATGTGTCCTTTATTTTGGTCTAGTGGATATGTGTGCATGTGGGCAGTAACCTACAATAAGATTGTAGATGCTTTGAAACATTAATAATTTTACTGGCAAGGGCTGATGGTGCTGATGTGTGCAAACAGAACAGGGAATTGCTTGGCTTGTTTAGTGCAGGATATGCAGTGGATGGCACCCCAAGCTTTCAATACGTAAGTCCGAGTAGCTAGGTGAGAAGTGTTTGGGAGTTTGCTGAGATGATCACAAGTGGGGTAGTGATATATAGTGTGTGCAGTGCCTATCATTTTATTGGCACAGACATAGAGTGCGGAAGATGGACAAGGATTTGTGCCAAATAATACAGACCCATGGCTGCCACATGCTGGAACATGGAAGGGGGAATGCTAGATGGAGTTGCCCTGATACCATCTCTGTGTTCGGATCTGGATCATCTGCCACACTGCGCGTTTGGTGTCCTGGTGCAAATGATGGTTGGTGCAGTAGTGTAGGTTGCTCTGCCTGTGGCACATGTTGTGTAGGTGGTACACCTCTACTTATGGGCCGGTATGCTTCCACAGGGTAAGCATTTGGTGAACCTCTGCACAGGGACGTCATTTCACCAAAATGCCAGCGGTAGCAGAAGTGACATCACACAACCTTTTACCTCTAAGGACATCACAGAAAGTGATGCAATTTGACCCCACTCCGAAGTGACATCACAGGACAGTAGCCACTACCTAATCTGGACCCTGGGGGTGGCTATTTTAGGGAGAATCAAATGGGTGCGAGTGACCCTCAGCGGGGAGTGGGACATTGTGGGAAGAGGAATGGAATCCCCCTTTCCCTTTTTGGGATATTCACTCCATTCCACATGCTTTGATGGCATATTGTAAATATCCCTCTCAGCAAACCACAAAGTATATTGACGGTGTCCTTCAATATTCTGTAACCAACCGAATGACAAAGACTGATATTAGGAAGAGGGCAACCAGAAAGAAGATTGCTTGACTGAAGCGGAATGTGTAGTCTAGTAGTTGGAGAAATTTGATTGACTCTAAGCAATTCCCTTTCCCAACACAGGGATCAGTGATCTCTGTCTTGGTAAAGGGAATCGCTTAGAGGCAATCGAATTTCTGTCTAGCCTACACAGGATAATCCAAACTGTCAGGTGGACAGGAGAATACCAAGAAGTGAGTGAACTGTGGAGGAAAAGGCAGAAGCAAGCAAAACTGAAGAGTGGAACGCAGGAAAGGTGGCAGCTGTGTTGACGGCACACTCCCACAGGCACCAGAGATGCTGACAAGTGACGTGAAGCAGAGAGGATGCTTCTTACCAGCAAGGGAAGCCAATGCAACAAACAGAACTTGATCCGCTGCAGAGCTGAGTCATCCAAACCAAAGAGAGAGTGCATGAATGAAGCAGGGCCTGAATGGAAGTCAGAGAAGCTATGGAAGCCATGCAAGCACTGTGGAGCCCATAGTAGAAGGCTGCAACACCGGGTGGGAGTGGGAAAAGGTACTCCTAAGCACAAGTGGGACGTGAATCCATATGGCTTGCACCATGGCTAATCTTCATAGTCCCAATGCTTGGGGGAGGAATGAAAATACAATTACCCCAAATAAAAAGGGGAACTTGGGGAAGCAAAATACTCCATTGGTATCATAGCTGTTGACTGTTGTATTGAAAGTCCTGATAGGAGAGTACACCAGGTGAACAACGAGTTGAAACCGGAGTAGGTGCCTCTCGAGTGCGGCTCCTATGGACGATCTCACTCATCAGTCAGCACTCCAAAATTCTGACCGCAACCCTAGCAAACCAACTCAAGTGGGTCATATCCATGCTAGTGCACCCATACCAAACAGGAGATGGACCAGGTAGACTCCACCACGTAATCGAGAATACAAACCATGAACACGGGAATGCACAGTACACTCACTAGACACGATTAGGCATTTAATTCAGTAAGTTGGGATTGGCTCCTGGGGGTTCTTGCCCATTTTGGGATAGGGGAGGGGTTATTTCGTTGGATTTGGCTTCTTTACAATGACTCCAGAGAAACAGTAAAAATCAGGAGACACATCTAGGAGGGGTGGAAGATCGGCAGGGGTACAAAGCAGGGATGCCCATGTTCCCTGATGCTATATATACTGGCTCGGGAGCCATTTGCAGTTTTCCTGAGGGTGGAGTACAGGAACACCGGAATAGAGATAGACAGGGTGGTAGACTTAATTTTGATATATGCAGATGACATACTCCTCTATGTTGGGAACCCAAGGGAAAACATGCCAGACCTGCTAGAAGCACTGGGGCATAGGCCAGACTGTCGGGTATCACGATTAACAAGGAGAAGTCCTCGCTCTTCCCCCTGGCAGGTTTGACGGAGGCCGCCCCTGACCAGTTACCGAGCTTGGGACTCAAATGGACCACAATCACCTTCTGCTATCTGGGCGTGGACATACACCACAGTACCACAGCAACGCACATGGCCAATACACAGCTGACTCTTGCCAAAACGGAAAAAGCTATGACGTTTTGGAAGACTCCCACTGGCAGACAATTCCTTGTACAATAGCATGATACAGAGGATCAAGAAGAGGCGCGGGCGTTGCCAGGAGAAGAAGATGTGGACGGAGCTCTGGATGCGTGGTATGATGCATCAGAGGGAGGACACACGATATCCAGACTCTATGAACAGCTCCTGTGGGTTAATAATGAAAGGGTGCTACAAACAAGAGCTAGATGGGAAGAGGAGCTCCAGAAGACCTTCACGGACGAGGAGTGGAACAGAACACTTCAGTATGCTAAAAAGTCTCCAGAAACTTGAGATTCAAGCAAATGCAACTGTAGCTCACATCCAAGAGAATGTCGCACATGGGACACAGACAAATCCGAAGCTGCCCTGTTCTGGTCCTGCCCGGTGATACTTAACTTTTGGGACACAGTGAAAACGAGGGAAGGTGCAGGAAGGATCCAAATGCAAGCATGGTCACCGGAATCCTACCTCTTGGGGCTGTTCCAGAGGGTCGGCAAACAACGGACGCATATAGCGAAAATTAAAGACCTAATGTGTATTCTAGCGAAACGCCGAATAGCGATGGCATGGACTATGGACTATGATGACAGGGCCATCAGTAGAAATTTGGTGGGTGGACTTGAACAAATGGACAATAGCGGAAACATCAGTGTGGACCAGAGCGACGCAGAGGGGAGAGGGAGAGAGCAGGGCTAGACTACTTGCATGCAACTCTCTCATACTGGATCTATTTAATAACATGGAAGGGCAAGACACAACAGGCCCTAGTGAGCCGGAGGAGGACTGAATCCCCTGAGGACAATGTGAGCGACAGAGGGGGCTGTGGACATGCCACAAAGGGTTCAATACGAGAGCCAAGGCTGAACAGTACTGAACATGATGGACAGACAACGATAGTGCCTAGCCAAGGCACCAAGGAGATGGAGGATAGAGTGCTGATCCCAACACAATGTGCCAGTTGCAGTGTGATGTTGGTTGTGTTGTTGTTATTGTTTGTTTGTTCAGTGCTGGAATTAATAAAGAGTTTAAAAAAATACCCTTTCTTGAAAGGAACTGTGCAAAAGACCTGGCAGAGGAGTATACCAGGTGTTGTGGCAGTGAAGTATATCAGATATTGTATGTGTCTGGGACCCGTACCTAAGTTATGACATTTTGAAAAGTGAATCCAAAGACAAATCCTACCCTTAAGATTTTGATCTGCATTGCATAAGAAGAGAAAACTGGGGGAGGTAAACATTTCCGTGTGAGAGAATTGCAACACCAAGAGGAGGGAGTTATCCTATTGTGCTACATGAACTTGGTTATCCTGTTTGAACTTTTGGTGTTTTGGTGGAGGGAAACCTGGGGACGAGAGTCAATTCCTTGGGAGTGAATTGCAACACCAAGAGGAGGGAGTTATCTTCTTAGGCTACGTGTACTTGATTATCATTTTATTTAGAAGGTTTTGCTTTGGTGAAAAGAACGTGGGAAGGCAGCCATTTTATGGAACTGTGACCACTATCCATTGGAGATTTCTGTTGGATTTACACATTTTGTTGAACTTAAACATATGTTCACTTTTTCTTCAAGCCAAAGACATTACCCTTAGTACCTAAGAGTTACTTCGAGTGTGAAAGGGCTAGGATACAATTTCAGACATGGTGCATTTTTGCTTTGGACATCTTGACAATGGACAGACCATTAGTTTTGGGTTGAGGTAGGGCAATACCTCCTAGATTAGGGACACCGTGTGATCTTTCAGTATTAGTATTACAATAAAAGTGTGTATCCATAAACACAAATCATCTTTGTCCATGTCTCATTCCTGGTTCCTTACAGTCGGTAAGATTAACGTGTGAGTGCTTGATACTGATCATTAATGCTCATGATTTGTAGCTAATTAAGGGATTTATGAGTGATAGAATGAGCTATTACTGCATGATTACATCAATACTTGAAGTTCACATTTGTGCACCCCATTTCCCTAGATGTGTATCTGCCATGTAATTATGAAACAGCAGTCACATCATTTTACTTAGCTAAAGCCAGTTATGTTGGTCAGCATGTGACTATGTTGTAATGGATGGGCTGTAGGGTATGTTCTTGATTTTAAGGTTTTGTCAGGGAGGGTGACATAACACTAATAGATGTGTCCGGAAGTGTGCCAACGATATTGAGAGTGTATCGGTGGGACAGTATTGCGATTTGTGGGTGTGTCAAGGGGTGCATGAGTGTGATCCATTAGTGCTGTGACTGTGTACTGCTGGTTTGGATTGGCAGTGTGAGTGTGAAAATGCATCCACAGTAGGAATATATCACTGTTTTACCTTTTGCCCCCTGGGGTGTAATTGCAAACTGGTTGTGATTAAATTAGTGTTTGGGGCTTATTTCTGTATCTGAAGTTATGCCTGCAAAAGGATGTTCAAATTGGGATGTCAGAAGTGTTGCAGAGCACGATGTGTTGTGGTGGAATTAAACTGGACATGTAATTGATTCTGTTATTTATTTTGTTTTGAACTGATTGCTGTCTTCCAAGTTGCTTGAAGATGCTGTATGGTTCTGGTTGTTGTATTGAGAGGTATAGTATCTTTTCTTGGTAAATCGTGTAGAAATTACACATGAAGCTGCAACTGGTGTAAGCTCCTCCTGTTTTAATGACTTGGCTTAATGAACTGATTTTTTTCTTATACGTTACAGAATACTTAGCTGGAAAGTCAAAAGTACCTTACTCTGCAATATGGTGCTATTATTATTATTATTATTATTATTATTATTATTATTATTATTATTATTATTATTATTAGTATTATTATTATTATTATTATTATTATTATTATTCAAGAAGCAACATACTGCTTTACATTCAAAGGGTAAATAAAAATGTTAGGGTGCAGAGACACCAGGGAGGGGAAGCAATTGTCAACAATTTGGTCAACAAGTAACCAGGTGGGGACAGTGGGGATCAGATCACCCACTCTCAGGTATGGTGCAGAGTGGATACTGTATGGACCCACATATTAGGGAGGGTCATGAGCTCCTTCATGAACTGAAGAAACAAGGGTGCAAGTCGGATGTTGATGGGGAGGAGGTTCCAGAATCGTGGGGCAGAGACCGAGAAATCCTGTCAGCTGTTTTTTTTTTCCTTCCTGCTCTGACAGAGTTCAAGTCTGCACATGTCCATACCTCTGGTGGATCATAGGGCTCAGGAGATGCTGAGATTCTCAGTGGGGTAGCTTGAGGACTTAAGGGTGAAAGCCTTGTAGATGATGCAGGAGGAGTTGAAGATAATACAAGCTTGCAGCAGGAGCCAGTGCAGTTTGGCGAGGGTCGGGGTGATGTGGTCAAATTTTCAGGGTTGTTTGATGAGTTGTGATGCAGCATGCAGGAAACATCTCAGAGGAGCCAGGGTATTCACTGGAAGCCCTTCAAGAGTCCATTGCCACCATCCAGGTGGGAGAGAACCAAGGCTTGCACAGCAAAACTCAAGTTGTTTTCTGGGAACAAGGGCTTGATTTTCCACAGGAGATAAAGTTGGTACCAACCCGTTTGTGACTTCCTTGATATGTGCTGTTTGAGGGAGAGTTGTCTGTTGATGACAAACCGAAGGGACTTGGTGCAGGTGGCCAACTGCATTGTGAAGCCATCGAGGTGCAAAGCATAGAGCCAGGTCTGGATGTCTGGGTGATCAGTGCTGTTGGTCTGCAGTAGGAATTCAGTCTTGGAGGGGTTGAGCTTCAGGTAATCACTGGACTTCCACGACTGGATCAATGAGAGACAGGCTTTTAGTCTGTGGATGTCTTCGATGGAGGATATATGAGGTAGATCTGCGTGTCATCTGTGTATTGGTGGATGTGGATGTTGTGTGGAGAGAGCAGGGTTCCAAGAGGTTCCACGTAAAGATTTAAGATGACAAGGGAGAGGATGGATCCTTGAAGAACTCCACAGGAGGTGGGTAGAGGTGGTGATCTGGAGGAATCAATTTGTACTAACTGGTGTCGATTAGCAAGGGACTACTTAAGCCAACTGTGGACAATCTCACTGATCCTGATGTGGTGATGTAGATTGTCTGTGAGTGCCTGGTGGTCTACTGTGTCAAATGCTGCTTAGAGTTCAAGGAGAATCAGGAGGCAAGGATGGCCATCAACCAGGAATTTAAGGACATCATCGATCACCTTGATGGTAGCCGATTCTGTGCTGCATCAGGGTCTAAAACCAGATTGGTAGGACTAAGGTAGGTTGTTGACTTCAATGGTTTGAAAAGTTGCATAAGTACTGCTTTCATAAGGATCTAGGGGGGGAAGATGAGTGATGTGGCAACAGTTTCTAAGGTTGTCAAGGTTCAGTGTTGGTTTCTTGAGAAGAGGGAGGATATGAATGGTCTTGAGGGTTGAGGGGAAGGTGCATTGAGTTAGGGAACTGTTGATCATCAGGTAAGGGAGGAGTGCTCAGTTAGAATTGTCTTGAGTACATATTGAGGGAGAATGCTCTTCGCATACAATGTGGCTTTGAGGGATGCTAGAACGGCAGTGAGGTCTTCCATAGTGAGTGTCTTGAAAGTTGTCCATGTTGTTTTGTTTTTGTGAGATGAGATGTGTAGTTGTAGATTTGGTGTCTGTGGGCCTCATTACACGGTAGGCGGTAAATATGGTGCTATTAGCGCCATGGTTGCCGCCGGTATTTTACCGTGTTCGCCCTGGTGGATGGCGGAATTACCGCCCTACTCCAAGGTGAGCGGGGGCGGTAATTCCCCATTCACCAAGGCTCTTCCCCATTCCCATTTTTGCCCCCATAGGGCATAATGGGAATGGGGAAGGTGCTAATTACGGTACCGCAAATTGCGGTACCGTAATGAGCTCCGAGGTCCCTTTGTGGCACCCTACTTTAACGGCTGGTAAAACCAGCCGTTAAATTCGGGTCCCGCAAAGGGAACTCGTAGTAAGGCGGTAGGGGTTTACTGGTACTGGTGCCCTTACCGGTACCGGTAAACCCCTACCGCCTACCATGTAATGAGGCCCTATGTGTTGGCGAATTATGCTAATCTTATTGATGAACAAAGAATTGGTGGCAGTGGATTTCCTGATGGAGTGTAGTACGAGTAGGTCAGGCAGAGGGTTGATGCAGTACTTCATGGATTTGAACAGGGCTCTGCTTTCATTGTTGACTTTGACTATGATATTTTGGTTGCAGTTGGCATTGGCATCCGTGATCAGTCATTTGCGTGTAGCACAGAGTTCCTTGAGCGGGGTGAGATCTGATGTGCTGTAGTTTTGTCAAGTCTTCGCTTGTTTTGTAATGGTTCCTCTGTAAAGTTTAGTGTCCTAGCGTGTAGAAAGTTTAGACTTGACAGTGCATTGTTTCATTGGGGCATGGTGGTTGGGGTTGGTTGTGAGTGTGGATTTGAGTTCTTGGGCCATGTGAGTCACAGTCTTGGCTCGTCAGAGGTAAATCAGCCAATGTTAAGTTGGGTATGCTGAAGTCTACCCTGAGATGCTTCACTGATAAGTTCTTGAATGATCTGAAGGCTTACTTGTAGGTGTTCTGATGAGTTTGCTTGACTGGTGTATTATGACGAATGTCAAAGGGGATTGCCAGAATCTGACCCTCAATGATGTAACTGAAAGAATGTAGTACATTGGTAAAGGTAGATAAATAGTGATGATATTGTTAATGCAGGCTACCTGATGAGTATTAAATGGATGTGCTGCTCCTGGATGCAAGTGAATAGGTATGACATATTGTCAAATAACTGTAGAATTGTCTTAGGTACAATAATATTATAGTCCGTTCTCATGTATTGTATGTGTTAACATTCCATGGGTATTCATATTCATATTTCCTTTTTAAACAGCTATTTACAAAACTACTTCTTGTCACATAGATACTTACATGGTGGCAAGTGTTTTGCATTCTTCATTTTATGAAGGCCTCCGAGTACTTTTTAGACAATTATCTTATTCTGATCTGCTCTTGATAGGATTAATGAAAGAAATCAGTGCACAAGCTGCTTCTGATTATGGTATCGAAATAAGCAGAAGTTCTAAAAATTAGCAAACAAACCTTTGGTACCTGATAGAATTTGGAATATACATACACAGGTTGCAAGCACAATAAATGTTAGTGTTTCAAGTCATTTTACGGCTTGTGTATAAACATGTGAGATGTGATAGTTGCCTTTTAAAAAACATCATTAAGAATAACATGGTGCTGGTTGAATCATCGGCTTGCCTGGGAATGTCTATGTCCCAAGTGCGACATCACACTTTTTGAGTGATATGTGTAAGAACATACATGGGACGTTCATCAAGTGTGAAACAAAAGCAAATAAAATGTGACTTAAATTGAAACCTTGATTCAGAAAATATAAAACAGGAAAATATGTTTATCTTCCATAGATTTGTGTGACATCATATGTTGGAATATGCTTACCAGAAACAGCAGATACGGGATGTCCATCTGAGGGTAAGTGTTAAACATAAGCAACACACGTTTGTACTAGTGACTTTTGAAATGAAGATTCGTGTTTGAATCATTCTGGTGGAAATTCCAAGGACACTTGTATAAATGTGCAATTTATTTTGCATGGATTCTGCCTTACAAAGTATCTACATTGTAGATATCAATGTTATTCAAAATGCTGTTTTCTGGGCAACCGATGAAGCGTAATGTAAATGAGAAAAGCTGCATCCCAGCTCTTCACATAATTTGAAAATATATGTGCTGAAAACATGCATTTATGCAGTGTTGAATACTGTGAAATAGCTTTGGTTCAAAATATGTTCTGTGCAATGATTCAATAAAGCTGTCATTGATCGCGATAATTCAAATATACCTGGTTTCATACAAAAACAGAGATAGGTATATTTTGTGACTAACCTTTAAGTTCAGTGACTGAACGTAAAATGAATTTATGGCATGATCCACAACATGAAACACATACTGTAAGAAACGAGATTGTGCTTTTATTTTATTTTTGTATCATTGTTCAATAATTGCCAGTGCTCAAATTGCATGCTTATATTTGCATTACAACTCAGTGCAAATGCATATGTTTTAATACGCGTTGTTAGTACTGGTGTTGTCTGAGGATATTTCGCGGTTTACTGTGTATACAAAGGAGAGAACTTAAAAAGGTTTAGCCCGATAATCCATCTACTAATTTGTTTCAGGGCTCACCCTGATTTCAATCAACATATGGCTTAATATGTTTCGGTCCTCTATTAATTTTCCCAAATCTTATCAGGGTGTAACGATTTTACAGCAAGATCTTGACCCTGACTGTGTCATTTCTTCTCATATGGGTATGCAACATATCAAGTTAATGATATAGTTCGCTAACTTGTTTCTTTCCTTAAGTGTGTCTAAGTACACAGGAGAAAGCCATGTCAACCTCAATTTACTGTACAGCACAGTAGTTTAACTGCATCCTTTTCTCGAAGAAAGATACACAATGTGAAATGGTCGCCCTTTGCTGCTCCTGATGTTCGGATCAGCATTCTAGTAGGAAACATAGGATGGATAAGCAAGCATGTAAAGACTGCAAACTTTTGCTCTCGCCTACTGCCCAAACTGCTGGACGGATTTTCACCAAATGTGCGGCAGGAGTGGGTGCTTGGTCCTGGAAACTTGCTTTTTTAAATTTGGTGTAAATCCATCCAGTGTTTAATTCTAAATGGCCAAAAAGTAGGTAAAAGAAAATTAGTGAAATCTGCGTTCGGTCCGTGGACTCACTTCCCTGTTGCAACTGTGGCCAGGCCTCCGATTGGACCAGGGGCTGTCGTGAGGTCAGTGTACATCGGGCTTGCCCTATGATTGGCTAATACAAAATGTGAGGTGCGTCAGATTATTGGAAAAGCCTGCCATGTTGGTTCCACGAACGGCCACAACTTACCGCGGATGAAGCGGTGAGACAAAGCCTGGAAAACACATTTTGGGTCATTTGGTGGTGGAAAGAGGGACTGGAAAGGGTGGGGGAGTAGACAAAAGATGATATGGGGGTGTTTTTGTAGGTTGAGAAAGGCTGGCCAGGTGTTGTAGCTGTCCGCGGACACCGCAGAGGTTCACGGACCATGAGGTGAATGTACCACTTGGAAATGACATTTGGGGTTGTTTGATGGATGGAAGAGGGCATAGACATGGTAGGGAAGTGGAATGAAAGTAATGTGGAGCTGCTTTTATAGGTGACAGTGGGGTTTGGAAATCTTGCCGGGGTCACAGTTAATTTGGGTGTCCGTGGACATTATTTCAATTGCGTTGGGGTAAGTTTTATTAGTTGACCGTGTTTGACACGTACTTGTTATACAGTTAATTGTGTTATGGTCAGTGGCCACATTCTGGGGGGCATGGCCACAGACCATGCCCCCAGAATATGTGCACTGGGCACAATCACCACAATATTAATATTCTGGGGGGCATGGCACAAGGTGATGCCCCCCAGAATATGAATATGTGCACTGGGCACAATCACCACATTAGTAATATGTGTATTGAAATATAGGTAATGTAGTATGGGTATGGCCTGAATCACCATAGTAGGAATATGTGTAAATTAATTGTAGGTAATGTAGTGGGGTACAAAGTGTTTGTAATATGGAGGAATTATGTAATTGTATTGTATATGGTACTTTTGATTGTAGTACAATTGAGGATAGTGCTCACAGAATATGTAGTTGATTAAGATTGATGTGGCTACTTAGTGTTGCAACGTTATGAAGCTGCAATGCCTTATTTCTTTTCTGTGGAGGAAAAAAACAGTACAATTGGTTAAGCATGATAGTTGAAAAGCTGTAGTGTTATGCAGTATTCAATATGCTTTTTGTTTTTTAGACCCTCATAAACAGTACATTGTAAGTACTATGTTTGGTACAACATTAGTGCATGACACACTGCTGTTATTTTGCCATTACATAATCAATGGGTAATTGGGATAAATAAATCTGTACTGGATAAAAAAAAATGATTACAGTTATGTGAGTGAAAAGGTGATAGTATGTTGGTTTGAAGTATGTTGTAATTAAGGGAATGCTTGAAATAGTTAGATACCTGTTGGCGTAGTCTAAGTACATTAGAGGTTAGAAGATGTTTTGTTATATAAGAATTGAGATTGCTGCTGGAAATGCAAATATGCATTGTTTTATGTTTCTGAAAAAGGGTTCCAAAAAAATCTTTTGAAAAGCACAGCATTTCATATGTTTGTTTGATATACATGTCTCAGTTTCGAATAGTGAAGTTTAGTCGTGTTTTTCTCTTTGCATTCTGGAACTTGTTGTTCACTTTTATAAATGGGTGAAGTAATTTAGAAGTGACAGAATGCAAAGGAAAAAGAAAGACTTTAGATGCACCTATACATTGAAATGGGCGATGTTGGAATGTATACATTTGCTGCCAACATATTAAACTGTGAGACACTAAGTGCCATTTCAAAATGTTGTACAGGTCCACTTTATGTGGTTTTCCCTAATTATATGGAAAAGTGACACAATGCTACTGTACATGCACATATGCATTTTTTAAATGTCATCAAAAGGCTTGTAAAAATAATCGTTTTGAAATGCAGAGCATTCCATTGTTTGCTGATCCATGTGAGCAGGTGAGGAATGCTGCACTGCATGGCATTTGCTAGAGTGGTTAAACAATAGAATATGGTTATTGAGAAGCCTATAACAGGGTAAGAAAACATTTTTTAAATATAAGCATTCCTGTACTATGTTTGTTAGATGCAGATCTTGTTGAATCTGGAAATAGAAATGTTGGGCTGCTGCACAATATTTTATTATGCAGATGTCTTTCATTAACAGGATATATATAATCTGAGTGTTCAAGTGAGATGACAGGGTTCGGTGTACAGGTTTTGCATGTGTGTGATTGTTGGATGGATTTGCGACTCTTTGAAAGCAGCCAATGAGGGAGTGTTGAGAACATGAACGTGGAAAGGGTAGAGAGGCTGCCACCCTGTAAGCGGGTCAGTGGATACTGCGGTAATCTGCAGAAGGCATGTGACACATTTGGGTCTTTTGAGGATGCCTGGCTTGGAAAGGGGACTTTGGGGAGTGGCCAATCTGGTTTGCTGGGTGTGGTGTACAGGAAGAGAGGGTAATAGGAGTTTGGTTTGCAGGAGTTGGGAGAGCAGTGATGAAGGCTATGGCTATGTGTTTGAGAAGGCAGAATGTATGGATTCTGTGGGACTCTTCAATTCAGTCATTGAAGGTATATGCTGACTATCATGGCATCCTTGGAAATATTGGATTGGCAGAAGTGGAAGTTTCCTGGCATGCAGTTTGTGTCTCAAACTGAGCAAGCTTGCTTTCATTCTGTGAGAGTGTGGCTCACTTAAAAAGTCAAGATATTGTTATTGTCTTTTGTAGAGGGGACAGTTTGTGGTTTGTGACTCCATTGTCTTTGCAAGTTGTGCTGAAGGATTGTTTTAAAAAGCATAATGCAACTGTTTCCTGCTGCTCACATAACTTTTTCAAAAATAAATCAGAGACGCACATGTAGATGTCCAACACACTTTCTAATTTCTCAAATTGAACAATCAAGGCAGATTGTCAATAAAGGTGTATTTCCAATCTTAGGAATGCATTGAAGAAGTTCCGGTTAGGAAATAAAAAAGAATAAAACTAATAAAAAGGTGTTTGTTAAGAAACCCAACCAAATAAAAAGGTTATTTTCAGAGCCTTTAATATTCAATAACTTGCACTGGGCCTCATTAGGAGTGTGGCGGCCGCGGATTGAACGGTGCTGGTAAGGGACCGGCATCGTTCTTTCCGGGCTGCCACATTACGAGGAATGCAGCGGGTCCCGCTGTGGACGCCTGGCCAGACCAGAAATGCAGAGCGAGACCCGCTAGCAGTCCAGGATGCTAATAACGGGCCCGTCATTAACGGGCCCATTCTTAGCATCCTCCCCATTCCCATTGAGCCCTATGGGGGCTCAAATTAGAATGGGGACGTACCGGGTCCAGGTCCTGCGAAAGGGAATTACTGGGCCCTCCAAGGTCGGAATGGCCTGGTATGTCCCTTTTTGTGGGACCCAGAACTGGACCAGAGTTTGGGGGAAGCCATGCCACTAAAAACGGCATGGCTACCTCCAAACTCGTAATGAGGCCCATTGTGTTTGATTTCCCTGGCCACCCCTTTCAATTGGACGATCTGTACGCGGACACTGCGGAAGTTCACAACGGCACATGCCACATCTGGGTCTTTTGAGGTTGACTGGCATAGAAAGGGGGCTGTGGTGACCACAGACACTCGTGGTTTACACAGACATCAGAGGATCAGCCAATCAGGTTTCCTGGATGTGCTGTATAGGAAGAGAGGATAGCAGGAGTTTTGTCAGTAGGCGTTGTGAGAGTATTGAAAATGGCCATGGCAATGTCTTTCAGCAGGCAGAGTGTTTGGATTTTGGGGGACTCTTGGGTCCACTGGTTGAAGGTATATGCTGAGCATAGTGGAATAGCCAAAATCTTGGATTCTCTGAAATGGAAGTGTTCTGGAACAGAGTGGTATAGTCAGTTGAAGCATCCAGACATTATTATCATTCATTGTGGAGGGAACAGTTTGGGGAACATGACTGGAATATCATTGAAGTTTGCAATGAAGGAGACATTGGGAAAGTTGAAGGAAATGTTCACTAATTCCAAAATATTTTTCACGCATTGCGCAGAGACAGATGTGGATGCATTCCAGTTCATTTGGTCTGCAAATAGAAAAAGCGAGGTGCAACATCAATAAAGTGATTTGTGCTTTTGTTCATGATGTTGGCATGACACCGTTCACAATGAGAACATTAAATTTGATAGGACCAACATTTTTCATCAAGATGGAGTCCATCTGGCAGATGTTGGTAGTCAGATTTTTGTGGCAAACCAAAATGCTTTGAAGCAGTTTTCGTGAAAGTGAGAAGAATTAATGAAAATTAGTTAAATGATTTCTTAGTTTTGTTTGTAAAACCAATAGTAATAAAACAAATGTATAGAAGCCAAAAACCCTCTTTTAAGGGCCAACTTTTTCAACCACAAAACAATTATAATGATTCCAATTGTTCCACCCCTGAAATCTTTGGTTGTCTGCAGACTACCATGCTGTCCGCGCACTTTGCAAGAGCAAGCAACTTGTTTTGCACTTTTATATTTTCACTGAAAGGTGGCTCCTAAAGGAACTTTTATTTTTATTTTTTCAATTTTGTAATTTGTTGAGGCATTTCTTTTCAGAAGAGGCAAGGTAGGGAAGGGAAGGGAGAGAAGGGGCACCAACCATAGGGTCAAAGTGGCAGGTGGAGAGAGAAAGATGTTTGGCAGGCCTTAATCAGGTAGGTGCCCGTGTTACTCATGGTCCATGACTGCAGCCTCAAAAGCACTCCGAAACTGCTCCCCCCTACAGATTGGTGCTTCACAGTACATGCATAGCACTGTGACCCTCGAAAGCTAAGAGTCAACAGTATTCTTTATGGCCTGTGAAGCAGCCACTGGGATCCTCAGATCCTTTGTGGTGACAGGAGCAGATGAAGATGATGGGGTGGCGGAAGTCAACCTGCTCTTACCTGAGAAAGGTATCGCCTTTCTCAGAGCACTCTGGTGGGCCGATTTGGTGTGGTGCCTCATGGAAGTATTCCTTTAGAAATAGGATTCCCGTGACTGATTCTCAGTGGATCGAACCTTGCTTGCATGAGCCTTTGGGACATTTTCACCGGTTGTGAAAAATTACTACACCCAGGAATCACTCCGAGTACTGCTGACAGGAACTTCCTAAATTTCATCCTCTTCTTCTTCTTCTTGATCCTCCTCTTCTGCATCACCGCTCCTGTTGCCATTTCCAGCCCCACTAAATGAGGATGGTGGTGGTGGTGGGCGTGGCTGGGAAGAGAAAATGGCCATACGAGGTGCCATGGTATCCAAGAAAAAGTTCTGCAAAAGCAATTTGTTCTGCAGTGAAACAGGTGCTCTCTCCTGGATAGCTAGATTGAGAATGAAGAAAAGTAATGGGTGGGTCCCATCTGAGGAACCGTCTGTGGACAGTTATACTGATTGCAGACTACTGAGTCAAAAATAGGCCTTCAAAAGTTGCCAGATCAACATAGAATGGGTCTGGGAGCTGTGCAAGGGTGACGTTTCTGCTTGAAACACCCTAGATTGGCAGGAAATTGACTTTTAAACTGTCAGCTACCAAGTACACTGTTCGCGAACACCACTGTCATGCCACACGGGTGTGGTCATATTATGACATCCCTCGTCGTCCGCAAAGCTGATGGCCATCCCCAGACATCCTCCAGGAGGGAATCGGAAGGTGAATGCACCGGGTGTCTGTAGGACATGCGCAGTGTCCGCTGACTAATTAAAAATGTGTCACACGAAAAAGGACATATCTGGACATCCCGCCGCAGACTCATAATGGGAGTTAAAAAAAACAAGGGGATACCACACACCATTGAACAAAACATTTTTAGCATAAAAATATATCTATTTGAGAAAGGGATGTGGTATCGGAATGGGAAACATAAATGGGAGAATTAGGAATTAGTGCACAATAATCATGATAGGAGGAAGGAAGTGAGGTTTAATGAAATTGTTTTTGATTAAAATGTTCCAAATTTGATGGCGATGATTGCTAGGGACAAGGGGGACAGGTGCAAGAATTACAGTGATCGTTAACATTTTTAATCACATCATTGTTGACGTACTGTACAAGTTCCTTAACATTGCTACTTTGTTTATCCAATTTTTTAGACAAGTTCATGATTTCATTATTTCTACTTGGGGATCAGATTTCTATTTGTGATTCTTGGGATTGGGAATGATTAAACAGTATCAGGTAATGTTATCCCCACCAATAATATTGCCATATATATGGTCGTGGGGTAAGGCCATAGGTGATATTATTAGTGGGGATAATATATGGGTTAATTGGGACTGGGGTTTGCAGCGGTTTCCCCAGCTCCATTAAAAAAATTATGGGGCAATATCGCCGGAAAAATATGGTGATACTTTTGCATGCCAATATTTTTACGGGGATATTAACACATGGAACTGATTAAACTGGGGTGTGGTTTCTTCATGAAAACTATGTACTGTAAGAGAAAACAAAATCATTATTTTAGTAAGGTGTGTGTACACAATACATTATTTGTTGAAATTAAACTATCTATTGCAGTCCATTGGCAATGCTATCCTCACTCATTTCTTCTTTTGGGGATGTTCTTCTAACCATTCAAGTGGGCTTGCCATTTCTGTGAGGAAAAAAAGGAGCTTATGTCTTATAACATATGTTTATGTAAATGAAAGCTAATAAAAGAGAAATAAATACAATGCGTTTACTATTCATTGAGAATATTTTGTCCAGTAAGCAACTGTTGTTTCTTAATCTGTACCCAGAGTTGTACTGAGACTGTCTGAAGTTTGATGTCATCAATGACATTTGTGATGTCATCTTTGATGTTCTGAGTGTTAGTATTACCATTGTACTGAGATAGCGCAAGTTAATACACTCTGAATTTGTTTGCAAAGTTTGGAGAGGTTTGGTCCAGGGGGTGCAAAGTTATAGGGGAGGGTCCCATAGACTGAATGGGGAAAAAACTTTGCTCACGCCTACAGCCCAAACCGCTGGACGGACTTTCACCAAATTTGTGGCAGGAGCAGCAGGTTTGTCATGAAAGCATGCTTTTGTAAATTTGGTGAAAATCTGTCCAGTAGATTTTTTTAAAACAATCAAAAAATAGGTTAAAAAAAATGGTGATATCTGTGTCCGCTCTGCGGACACATTTCCCTGTTCGCTCCGCAGACAGGACACTGATTGGCTAATCGGCTTGCGTCATGTCCGCAGACCTGTGACGTGTTCGCTGATTGGATGGTGAAGTGCGTGAAGTGCATCAGATTGTTTTGATGTGCCCGCCATCATGGATCCGCGTGGTGAAAAATGGGGGAGAAATACTACTTTGGCAAGTGTGTTGGTGTATAAGAGTGTTTGGGGAGGGTGGGGAGTAAGAGATGGGTCAAATGCTGGATTTATTTAGGTGGCTGGCACCCCTGTTGTGTTCGTCTTGCCCGCTGTCCGGGATGTCTGTAATTAGTCGAAATGGGGGTGTCCTAAGGACACTATACCTGTTTGTGCTGTTCTTAGAATGCATTCTGTGTGCGGGATGTCCGTAATTAACCAAAATGAAGGTGTCCTAAGGACACTATTCCTGTCCGTACTGTCCGCAGGCAAGTTGAAACTGTTCTAAGAACACGCGCGGTGTCCTAGATGTCTGTAATTATCCAAAATGGGGGTGTACTAAGGACACTATACCTATCTGTGCTGTATGCAAGCAAAATGAAACTGTTCTTAGAAAACATTCGGTGTCTGGGATGTCCATAATTAACCAAAATGAAGGTGTCCTTAGGACACTATTCCTGTCCGTACTGTCCGCAGGCAAGTTGAAGAACACTAAGAACACTGGCGGTGTCCAGGATGTCTGTAATTAAACTAAATGGAGGTGTCCTAACGACACTATACCTGTCAATGCTTTACGCAAGCAAAATAAAGCTGTTATTAGAACACGCGCAGTGTCCGCGGACATAAAAAAATGCCCATATGGCATAGTTAAAATGTTTGATTCTACGGGTGTGATCTATGGGTGTGATATGCTGCAGGGGTTGTGGCCAGGGCCTAGAGTCTTGGGTGCATTGCCAACCACCGCAGCATATCACACCCATAGATCACATCCATAGAATGGAATATCTATGAAATATTTGCAAATCTAGAGTTTATGATTTGTATAGTTTGTAAGTGAAGTTTTGGCTATGTCATGTCATTAAGATTTTAGAGTTTGGTAACAAGCACTGCAGTATAACATATCCATGGAAGTAAACATTTTGTATTGTGGTGTACGGTTACATGTTTGCTTCAATGGTTGTGTCATGGAGCAGTATTTATGAGTTGTATTTATTATAATATACTTACTGTTTGGTTTGGTAACTGGAGCACATATATTCTTTGTCGATTTCTGTGATAAAAGAAAGGATCATGTTATTGTTGGTAGTTTATAAAGACTTATAACATTCAATAATAGACATTTCTGATTAATTTCGACCCTCATATTTAGTAGATTACAAACCAGTGTACTGTGCAATTTGCTCAGTTTCTGTGTCTGTTGCTTAAATCATTGGGTCTGTGAAAAAGAAAAAATCCACGTTGGATTAAAAAACCCTTTTTTTTGTTTTGGTACAGTACATTTATTTCTGTGTGTTCAGTGTTTACTTGTTGTTTCTAGCTAATGTTCTATCTGTTAGCTTGTTGCAGATTGTTAGATATTGTTGAATTGTATCTGGTTATAGTTTTTTATTTATATTCTCAAATTGCTAATCTATCTGTTGCACAATTCTTTTTATATATGCAGTGTAGTGACCTGCATTTGTTGTGGTTCCTGCATGGTAGATTATACCTATGACTGTGAAGGTTTTCTTACCAAGTGATACTTGACCATGTGTGAATACAGTCAGCTTGCAGTTGTTTTTAGTACCATTTGCATTGTAACGTAGAAGCATTAGTATTACATATTTACTATGTGTGTGTATTAGTAAGGTGGAGTGATTATCTGAATTGCAGGTAGTACATAATCTGCCATGGTTTGCATTTTATACAAGTTGCTGAAATGGAACGGATTCACAGTTATATATGGATACATACACAAAACGTTCATAAGGGATTTCTTTGTGTTGCATATTGTTGCAGAGAGTATATGTATGTTTCCAGATGTTTGAAATCTGGAAGATTTCATTTATAGGTATGTTTTTGTTTTCCAGTACTTGTAGTAAGTACATTAGAAATTCTTGTGGATCTTCTTGTGAGTTTATAGTGAATTTCACCATTCCAGCACAGTAGTCCAATTCTTGTCTTAGTCCATGAACACTATATGTGTTGTCAGGATTGTTGGGTGCATTTCTATGAAGGACTAACATTTGCAAACATAATTGGTCTGTACTGTGTAAGTAAATGTTGTCAATAATTGGTGGCACTTGAAATAGAATATTGATTGCTACATTTACGTAGCAATTTACACCAGTTATATTTGAAAATTTTAATGGACCAGATAGTTCTGTGTCCAAGTCATTTTTTCGGAGTGTGTGTTGCATCTTTGAAGAAGTACCTGAGTTACTTTGAGTAATAGATACTTCTTTGGTTGTAGTAATTGATGAAGTATTAGCTTTTTTTACTCTCTTTGGAGGATTTGCAGTAAGATCCAGTTGTATTTCTGTTTGATGTAGTTTTCTTTTACAACGTTTTCCTTTTTGTGGAACAGGATATGTTTTTAGATGGGGGTGTATAGTAAACGTAGTCTATTGTATTCTAAAATGCAAGGAATATCAGCATTTACATTACTTGCATCAAAGTTGATAAGAAATAGACCGTCAAGTGTACGTAAGCATGATAGTGCTACGTAGCTCATGCCTTCTTTAAAGACTGTGTTCCCAATATTTATCAATGCTTTATCTAGGGTAAGACTTTGTGATTTGTGAATGGTGATTGCGTATGCTAGAGTTAGAGAAAATTGTTGTCTGCGTACATCCATGTCTTTGAAAAGAAGGAATCAAGCTGTTGAGCGCCCTATCCTTTTTACTTCTGAAAGTTTGTCAAAGAGAATATTGACAAACTGAATGCTGTTGTCATGTGGGTATGTTTGAAAGCCAACAACTGTACCCAGTGCTCCATTAACTAGACCTTGCTCAAGGTCAAGGTTATGTTTAAGCATTACTCTACAGTTTAAAGATAATTTTAATATTTTCTCCAAACCAGCTGTGTTGGAGATAGAATTTTCTACGGTATTTAGTCTTGTTGTGGCTTGTTGACACATGGGTAGTGTCATACCATGTATGTCCAGTTTGTCTGTGGAGCAAATTTCAATTATTGGTTGCTCTTCTTTTTTCAACAATGTTTCATTGAGTTTGGAACAGCTTGCAAGAGTTGGCATTAAGGACGTAGCATTGACATTTGTGTGTGCTAATTGTTCCATGACATCAGTAGCACATGAGTTATGGCCATAAAGCGAATGGATGTGCTGGGTTTTTAATATTGCTTGTGCTTCTTGAGATTGTACACAAACTCTTATACTTTTTAAAATGTTGGCATAAGTGAGGTCTGCAGATTGGCGCATGTTTTCTGTTAATTCTCTGTATTGGAAATGTTGCCAAAGGTTGACATTTCCTATGCTGCCAACAGTTTTACGGCAGAGTTTGTGTCCTAAAGTTTTAAAAATAGGTTCACCTTTCACTGGTGTCAATTGAAGAAGATCTCCAAAAACAATAATGTGTTTTCCTCCAAAGAGATCGTTGTAGTTTGTTTAAAGTACTTCTTGTAATCTGAGTTGAATCAAAGCCAACATTAGGTTGGAGACCATGCTCACTTCATCTTTTAGTAGCATTTTCATTTGTTTTTACACTCTGCGTAGTTCCATTGCAGCTTCTGTAGAAAGTTTGTAATATTCTAATTTGTTTTGATGTTCTACTGGAAGGAGTAGTAATCGGTGTAAAGTGACACGCCTATATTGTAGGCAGCTAAACCTGTGGGGGCAGTTACAACAGCTGACAGTTTGTTGTTTGTCAATTTTTGAAGGAACTTGCTGATGATTTTGATTAAGAATGTTTTGCCTGAACCAGCTTCACCGCTGACGTATAGTAGTATAGGTTTGTCATTTTGGCAGGTACATTCTTTATTTTCATGTTGTACACCATGCACAATTTCTTTTGTTACTTCTTGAAAAATGGTACGCTGCTCTTTGTACAATTTTGATTGCAGTACAGTTAAGTCTTCTGTATCTTCTTCATAGGGACACATGGTGTTTTCTACTTCTGTCGCAGCTAATTCTGCCTCATTTGCTACTAGTGGCTGTCCCAGTGGTTCTTGGCTTCCTGTTACAGAACGTTGACTACTCTCTGGAGTGTCCTTATCTAGTTGGGCCTGGAGTTCTTCTTCATGTTGCTGTTCATTGTGCAACATTGTTTTGTACTGTGTAAGTTTACATTGGTTATAGTGCTTTCATTTGCTTTGAAAGCGTCTTCATAGGAGTCATAGTTATCCAGTATCTCTTCTTCTTTTCTCCATGGTTTAAAAAGATGTAGCAGGGACATGTAATATAGTTCTTTATGTTGAGGAGTTTTTAATGACAATTTGATATGATTAATTAAGCTTGCTTTGGTAAGTTTCACTAAGCTGCCTTCACAATGTGTCACTCTGTATCTACCTTTTTTTTCATCGGGTTTTATATTATTTTTGTATGTGAAGTTTTGGGCTATGTGGTATAGACGCATGATTTCCAATGTGGTACTCCTGTTTGGGTAGTATGTGTCTAGTGAATTGTTTTTCAAAATGTCTTGGCTGTTGGGATCATTTTTGGCTATTGTTTCTATGTCGTCGTATGATTTGAGAACTCTTTTTCTAGATTTAGCAGGACCAAGAAGTAGCCATACAATATTTTCAGATTCTCCATACAAATCAGTACCGGTTAAACGATAGGTCATTCCAAAGGTCTTGAATCTCTGTTTTTTCTGCTTTGGTTACGTAGGGTGTAACATATCGTGCAACTGCAGTGGAATTGTCTGCAATGTACTGCACATCTATGTTTGCATTCCATAAGAGGGCTATGATTGCATTGTAATCATTGATATATTTTGCTTTTTCTGTTCTTTTTATGTAATATGTGTTCTTAGGCAATTTACCTTTAACACTATGTCGAACGGAAGACATGAAGTTGTTCACTTCACCTGCTTCTGTAACTGGTCTAGGGAAACCAAAGCAGAATTTGATGTACTATTTCCCTTTGTTTTTGTATTTGCGATGACAATATTTGCCACATTTGTGTCTTTGAAATTGTACAACTTGTGCATGAAGATCACTATTTGTTGTTTCTCATGGAATTTCACAAGTGACATATTTTTCGATAAAAAGTAAAACAGTGACATCACTGTCTTGACTAAATTTAGGAGCATCTTTAATCCATAAAAGCATGTGGATATGCGTTGCTCCTCTGGATTGGTATTCTTTTCTCCAAAAGAAGTTTTGCACTTCTCCGAGGGGAGGAACAGTTTTATTACAAATAAAGTGTAGGAAAGCAATGAAACGATGATGGAAATATCTTGAAACATTAACAGGATCTGAAGAGCAAAGTTCTCCAGGTGTTAGTATATCTATGTTTGTTTTGTTTTTATTTGATATGCATAGGAAATCATGTAAATCTTCCCATGCATATTCTGCACAACTTAATGTAACAAACCAAGAGGGTGGGCCAAGGTTTCTTATCATATAACGTACATCTCTGTGATTTCGGAACCAGTACCACACATGTTTGCTAACAGATTTGTAATGCTTGATTGTAAAACCTCATCTTTTTCTTGCACTTTTTGTAGTAATTGCGTAGCTGACATATTTTGAAAGTGGGTTCCTGATTTCAATGTGTGTGCAACTCCGTAACATAGAGTTGCTAGTTCACTTTCAAAGAGTAGGTGGAATATGTATTCCACATTTTGTCTAAATCTGGGATCTTCAGAATTCCTTCATAATGAGCGGTATTCTGATGCTTTTTTCTGAATAGGTCTATCATCGTACCTTCTTCCTTTGCCAGTAGGAAAGAGTAAAGGAAAAGCATGTGCTTCTATACTTTTTTCTCATATGCTGATTGGTGAATCTTTGGTTTGACACATTTGGGACGTTTCTAGTGCATAATCTATGGTGTCATTAGAGTGTAATGCATGAATTGTATAATGGTCTAAAATATTGGATACTGTAGCAGTTTCTGGTGACTCTTGAATTATTTCAGTCGTTTTCCTTAAGTTTTCTTCAATATTCATGTCTTTGTAGTATTCATTATTGTCTTTTACATATTGCAAGGCTTGTCTAACTTTATGTAAGTCAACAAGTTGTTGCCATTTTTTTTTGTCTTTTGTAAGTACACCATTTACTAAGACAATTAAAGATTGCTCTATTAGACGTTGCACTCCAAGAGTGTACACATTTTCTTTTAGATCTAATGGTAAATAAACTACTTTGCCACAAATGCCTTTATTGCTTGAAATGGGTGCCCTGTTTGAATTATGATGCTCTCATATAAATTGAGTTGTTGCAGGCTTTTTGGTAGTGGGAATAATTCCAAATTATTTGTGATAGCACATGAAGGAGTTTGATTGTTGTCAAATGTTGTAGTGCAGTAACTGCAAAGTATTAAGGGGTCAGTTATTTCGTATTTGTTTTCTTCTATAAGGTTCAGAGCTAATTCAAACCATTTGGAATCTTCATTGTTTTCTATTTTGTATGTTACCGCTATAGTTTTTGTGTTACTTTTATAAGAAGTTATGCAGCAACACACACACACATGGTTTGGTACTTTAGCGGATGCACTTTAAAATTTTAGTATCTCTTTTTTGTATGTGTGTAGTAGAAGGTTGCCATCTGTACAATTGTTGCTAGTCTGTTGTAAAGCTACTGCATTTTGTAAGTGGCTTTCACTTCCAAAATATTTTCTCTGGATATGTTATGTTATGTTATTTTGCATTTATATAGCGCCTTATATACCATTGGTATGGTCTGAAGGCGCTGGTAGGTTGAACGCCCTTGGGAACCGAAGTTCAAATCAGTAGAGAGAGTAGAGAGAGTCACAAGGTGCATGTGAGCACCGGGTATGTGTGCAGCACGTGCGATATCCGTGTTGTAGCTGCTTCTTAGCGGTAGGTGTGGTGGTTGAGAGGTCAGGAGAATGTGTTAGTTCAGGCATTTTTTATCCAGAACGGCTGCGGCTGCGTTAGGCCTGAGGAGAATGCCTGGCTGGGGGGTGTGAGACCAGCAGTGTCAACTTAGAATGATGTGGGGTGAGCGGCGGATGTTGATATGAGAACAGTTATACCGAATGGTGTCATAGTATCTCTGTGTTCTAGTTGAGTGGTGATGTAAAGGAGAGAGTAAGCATGGTGGTGTGATATGATGAGATATATGCTCTTTCAAATTATCTTTGCATTCTAAACCATACTATATACGTCGTGCAATATTTATGCGTTCCAGTCCGTACCGTGGACAGCTATCTATTCTATGCACCCCAGTCAGGTCCAAATACACTCTGGTCCTCCCTGCGCAGTTTAGCATGCGCTCTTGTCTGCCACACGACTGTCCACTTGTCCGCACCACGCATGCCCTCTTGTCTGCCTCACGGATGCACTTTGACTGCCCAAGGCATGCACTCTTGACTGCCTCAGGCATGCAATCCTGACTGCTTCATGCTCTACGCATTCAGTAGCTCAACGTACTCATCCATTCTATGCACTCATCAGTGCTGGATGTGTCAGTGCTCGTTCGTTCTACGTACTCGTTGGCTCTACGCAACGCGTCAGTTCACTCTGGGCACTCGACCGCTCCAGGTACTCATCCGCTTTATGCCCTCATGCGTGCTATGCATTTACCTGTTTTACACACTTATCCCCTCTACGCACTCACCCCCTCTACGGACTCACCCCCTCTATGGACTCACCCCCTCAACGGACTCACCTCCTCTTTGGACTCACCCGCTCCACGCACTTAACTGTTCCACGCACTCATCCTCTCTGCACTCATCCATTTTAATCACTCGTGATTTTCACACATCCAGCAGTAATATCTTGTTCTATATATTCATCTCTACACTCATCTGTCCTATACCTTCATTTACTCTGAGTATACATCCACTTCATATATTCATCTGTTCGATACGCCTATCTGCTCCATACTCCATTCGGCTTCATACACTCAGCCTCTCCATACACCGATCTGCTGGCTGCATACCTTCATTTACTCTGAATATACATCCACTTCATATATTCATCCGTTCCATATGCCTATCCGCTCCATACTCCCCTCGGCTTCATACACCTAACCTCTCCATACACCGATCTGCTGACTGCATACATCTAATCTCTCCATACACCAATCTGCTGGCTGCATACACCTAACCGCTCCATACACCCATCCGTTCCATGCATCCATCCGCTCCAAACATCCATCCGTTCCATACACCTATCCGCTCCATACACCAATCCGCTCCATACACCCATCCGCTCCATACACCCATCCGCTCCATGCACCCATCTGCTCCATACACCCATCCGTTCCATACACCCATCCGCTCCATACATTCATCGGCTCCATGCACTCATCCGCTCCATGCACTCATTCGCTATATAGCTGTCTGTTCTTTCACTCATGCATTCTTCGACTCAGCGCATTCATCTGTTCCATCGGCTTCATCAATTCTAGCTATATCATCCCAGCCATTCACTTCGTTTACGCCACATGCAATCTGTCCATTTCAGCAATTTAACCTTATTTACTGTTTTCGTATGATTTACTCTTATTAACCCTTATACTGCACTGATCTACTTTGCTCTATAATAGTGCTCTATTTCTTTGAGTAGATCTTTGGCTGTACCATGTAGAAGATTGTTATTTAAATTGGCTAGTGCTAAAGCAGGACATTTAGCATAGTAGAGTTTATAGACTAGATTTCTTATAGTTGAATGATGTGTTGATATCATTTTGATATGATGGAAGGTGCTTTTGCAAATAGGTCGTGAAATGCAGGCTAATGAATGTTCTTGTAGTCCTGTGCATTTGCGCACTGGACAGGTATCCATATTTTGCAGCAGTTTCATTTTGATTTTGTCTTTGCCTTTCACATACTGATTGAGGAACTGGCGTAAAGAGTTGAAAGATGTGTTGGCAATGTTACACATTGACGTGCATGGCCATTTGTATACTGGACGTTCTGGTTCAGTCGAATGGAGAGGTGATAGTGAGTTTTCTGGGGATATTTTTTTAAGCAGTATTCCTTGTTGCATTATGATATTATTACGTTTTTCATAACCTCGTCCACTGCTATGTATGGCAATTGTGTTTGCTTTTGTTTGTATGCTTCTTCATTAAAATATGGTTCTGTGCTTGTGGTGTGACTCCATTCACCTCCACAGAGATTTAAGAAGTTATTTTTGTTGACATTCGGTTCATTGAGAAGTCCTTTTTGTAATTTAGTAGTTAGTTTTGTTAGTGCTTTCATTCTGTTTAACACTAAAATAAATAATTTTCTTTTGAGAAGGATTGCAATGTCTATCAAAGCTTCTAAGATTAATTTTCTATGGTAGGTTTTAAGGGTTGTGCATGATTGGGTCCTGTTTTTATAAAATTCTGAAGGACTCTGTGGCGGAACATTTTTGCTAAAATACTTTTTTTGGTATGGTTAATTGCCACTATATCAAGATTTATAGGAGCAGTTTTAGCAGTAGTGGTAGCTGAATTCTTGTTAATCAGTTTCTGTTTCGTTTTACATTTTGATAGAGGAGGCAAAGTTTCTGTACTGGAAGCTTGTTTTGTTTTGCTAAATGACTGTATTAAATTTTTTGTTTGAACATTTTGTACAAACTCTGCTAGAGATGGATGCTTATTTTGGACACTTTTATTTTCATTTGCTCATTTCTGTGTTGCGTTCTACGGACTTGCTTTTTGGTAGGCATTCTTTGGGGGGTCTGTTGAAAAAAAAAGAAGGTATACGTTGGGTTGTTCTGCAATGTATGTGTGCTGTGTGCTTGAGTGTCTGAGTATGATGGTAAAGATGTATGTGGTGGTGTGTGATTGTTTATTGGGCAGCTACAATTAATTGGGAAGGCTATTCTTCTATTTGTGTGTTACTATATGCGGGTCAGATGACAGTAGAAAGTAAGCTAGTTTTGAAGAGAAGCACTAATAGTAAATCTAATTGTATAACATTAAAACGGTTCTTTGTTTTGTAAAACTAACATTCTAGGTGCTGAGTTACATTATTTGTGTGCCAATAAATGGGGATTTGTGTGCCATTCTGCCTGCTAATCCCTGTTTAATATATGGGGATTTGTGGGCATAATGGTGCAGAAATCTCTGTTTTTTTTGGTGCACAAATTACATGAATCAACCACACAGTGTGTTTGACTAATGTTTGCGCCCTCCCCAATGTACACGTGCAAGAAAATAGAACAGACACACCCCGGGCGGAGAATAAGGCAAAGAGAGCAGGCTGCGAGAGTCCAAGGAAAAGTTTATCTAGATCTCTGAGAGCGCTCTGGCAAAATTAATGTTACAGTACATTATATAGACACACTGAGATATCTAAAATATGATGCTACGTTTCACCCGGATTGGTTAGCAGGGTGGTGTCTTAGGTTTGGGCATCATCTCTTCCTCCTGGTTGGTTGCTTGGTTGGTGGGAGGATGGACGTCAGATATTTGTGCTCCGAATGGGTGAAGGTCAGGTCGCCGTGAAGCAGGGTGGTCACTATCTAAGCTAATGAATACATTCTAAATAATGCATGCACTAAATAATGGTTGATCAAAAGACTCTCAGTAGTTTATCATGTCACTATACAAATCACACAGGTGTCTATATCATCTATAACATTTGGGTTATACAGGTCACAGGTTTAAGGGTCTTGACCACTATAATACTCTCATTGAACTGTGAGGTTAGTCTCACAAGAATCTCAGGTATGTGGCATTTGTTAGTATTAGGCACGATATACTGCAGCAGGGGTCTAATGATAGTTGGGGGTCTGTTGGGTGGGCCTCATAGCATGGTCAGCCGTCTGGCACATGAAAGGAATATCTTGCAGGGACATAGGGTCAGAATGGCAGTAAATTTCCATTGTCGAGGGTGCGGGGGCAAGGACACGTTTGTGGAGATGAACAAGCTATGTGCTTAGTTCATGCTGGTTCACATGAGGACAGCGATCTCAGAGGAAGACTGATGTGATGCATTTATTAGTTGTTGCAAATACCTCCGGCTTCAGCGTGAGAATGGAGCCGTGGAGTTTTCCAGTCAGAGTGGGAATGAAGGTGGGGGCCATGTGCTCTGTGTGCCTGATCGTGGTGAAGAGAGGGAGAGAAGCGTTTTTGTACTATCGCAGTGAGGTCTGGTCACCAAGATGGAGTCGAAAGGGGGCACAAAAGATGGATGCACTGTGTCCTGCTCAGTGGTCCCAGCTACACGAAAGTCAATGAAAGTTAAATTTGCATAAGGGCAAGGGGCAAACCCACCACTGGAGGCACTTGGTCCAAGCTTTGCACTGAAAAGTGAAGGTAGAGAGGGGCCTGCTGGCACATTCCTCACATTCCCCCCTTTCATTACATCTAAAGTAACAAATATTTTATTTTTTATTCTTTTCATTCTCCCTTCGGTAGTACTCAGCCTTTTATTGGCATCCACGTCCTGCATTCACTTCTTAGGCTATTCCCTCTTCTGGCATATTCGTCTGGTGTACACATCAAGTAGATCCCACCATCTCCATCTCAGTCCTCCCATACCTCTCTGTACCATTGCAGCTCCATTGGTTCCTTTATTGTTGTGTGTGTAAATTATCAACCCTGTCCCCATATTGCCTGTAAATGGCTGTCATCCTGTATTGTGGTGTGTTGTATTCCCCTGTTTGTATTTGTGCGTCTATCATAGTAGCTAACGTTGTCGGTCGGCCCATAGTTACCATCATCATAGTTGAGGGAGGCATGCTCTTTTCACAACACCGGAGTCCCAGTTGCACACACAGAAAAATAGGAGCACAAAGACGATGATGGGGATGAGTATTTTCATTGCCAGGTTTACCCATGATGGTATCCAGCTGAACAGATTGTCGAACCATGTGCTTTCCTCTTCACCTCCTTCTGTTCTCATCCTCTCTCCTAAATTGTGTACTGCTGTTATTACATGTGAGTGTGTCCCGTTATCAGCATCTTCAGTTGGCAAGAACGTGCAACACCCCCCAACCCCAAATTTTTCGGCAAACACCACCGTCCATTGCCGTGAGGAGATCTAGAACATATCTGTTTTGCATTGTCATTAGGCGCAGTGCACGGAGCTATATTTTTATAACGTTGAACCCTTCTTCAGTGTCGTTAGCCAGTTGGATGAGCTCCCAGCACACTATCTGCAACCATTTGGCGTTTGTTTGTGCTTGGAGTCTCGGGACAAGGAGTGATGCGAAAAATGTCTCTGCTGATGAAAAGAGCTTGTACTTCTGCGGGATCTCAGCAAGGAGTTTCGATGATTCGGATGAAATGTAATTGGAGGACCTTTTACTTCGTGTTAGTTTTTTCTTCAGTTCATATTCTGACAATAGTTCGTAAGTTGGAGCTTCTGTTATCATTTGTTGGGGCACTTTCAATGGTTCAGTCGATTGCCCTGCTGCCGATATGCCAGCCGATTCTCCTTCTTTTCCGTGTATATGACTCTCTGATATTACCATCAGGGCTGTGTGGCGGGTGGCCAAGGCACATGTACCTTTCCATGCTGTTGGGAGGTGTAGATAGGCTTGTTTGCCGCAAATCCAGTACATGTCCATTAGTGCAGCGGTGCCTTTCTTCATGTCAGGTATGATCACCGTCTTGTTGCATTTCTTGTTTTCTCCCATGTTCACTCTTCCTTCCCTATGGAAACACAGTTCATGTGGTACTTCTTTCTGTATTTTGATAGGTTTTTCCAACGCTGTGACCCACGTTAGCTTCGTGACATGTTGCGACCAGATGGGAGCACATACTTCCTTTATCCAATGGAAGGTGTCATTGGATAGCCCTCGGAGTGCTTCTGCTTTGCATTTGATAGTTTCATCGTGCCATTTATTTTCTGCATACCTCGTCCCTTTGATGACAAGAAATGGTTCCTTAAGGCAAATTACTCCTTGGCGTCTGCTTGTGCATGTTCTCTCATTTTCCAGTTTTTCCATTGTGACGGTGTGCGCTTGGAAGGTGCTTTTTATCCTGCACAAAACCAAATGAATCAAACACTGGGCCTCTGACAAGGGCACTTCCTGTGGCACTAACATTTTTGGTGTCCCTGATGCATGTGGTATGAGCGAACAAACGTAACAGCTCTCATTTGTCGCCTGCTTTGCCATGGCACTCATGTCCGAATACCACTTGTTTGATTGATCTGGGTGGCGGGGGTCTTCTATCTCATCTAACCCCAGGTCATGATAAATTTCATGTCTTTTCCCTTCTACCCCCCTCTTCTTTCTCCTTCTCTCTCCCTCTTTGTGGCTCTTCATTCTTTGGTAGTGTATTGGGAACATGCCCGTCCAACCTGTGTCATTACCGTTAAATATGTTATCATGTGTGTATTCATTAGTGGCAGCAGCGTAATATGAGGAAGGCTCTACTGTTATTTGTGCATGCGAGCTTGTGTTAGGTACATTGCTTGGCCAGTAGTAGTCGCCATCATATACATTCAATTCATAATCATTACTTATATTTATACTTGGATGTAACAAGGACACACTTGATGGATCGCCGGCAGAGTGTTCTGAAGGTTTCATTGCATTTGTATCATTAGCATCAATGTAATATGTTTTTTTCACATTGTCTTTACTCCAGTCCATATTAAGTGCGAACCTTCTTGGATCAATTTAGCCCCGCTCCCCCCCTTGTGCATGTCATTAACCAAAGATAAAAGTGTTTAGTACCAGGCCATGAAAAACAACATCACTGAAAACAAAACTGCAGCACATTTCAAAACACATTCAACATTGCTGAACCTATTAGCCCTAATGGCGTCCCTATCGCTATCTAACATAATGGTGTTTTCGGTGATTGCGCTGCGTTGGTCCATTTGCCACCTGGAGGGATGATACAAAGTTGTTAAGTCACCAGAATAAATACAGTTGTATATCTACATATTTACTTTTTCATTATTTACTCATTTCTGCTATTCAATTTGTTCACTATTATCTTGATTACATCCTTTACTTTAAGCATTTCATGTCAATATTGAGAGAGAGAGAGATAGTGATGAAAAGAAAGTGGAAGGAGAAAAATGACATGTACATAGTTAATTTTAACCAGAGGGTGTGTCGTCACTTTCGCCCTTTACATGTTCTTTTTACTTAAATCACATTATTATTGTGTCTGAACCCCATCCGCAGTGCCGCTTGAGCATTCCTGTTCAGTCTGAGGGAGGGCACTATCGCGTGCCCTCCTCACATCTGAGAGGTGCACCCCATATTTCAGTCCCTTAACTTTAACTGCGGTGGGCATACTATAAATAACCTCGTAGGGGCCATGAAACCTTGGTGAATTCCATCTCCTCACAAAACTCCTAACGTAGATTTATGCTCCTGGCATCAGTGGTCCACTTGGGCTGTAGTATCAGTCGCTGCACTCTCAGTAAATGGTGGTGCAATTTGTTGCGCTATGCTGCGTACTACGCGCGTCAGTTGGGTCAGGTATTCCTTAAATTAATCCCCTAGCACTGTGGCAGCTCTGTCTGCGTCTGATGCTCTCCTAATCAGGGAGAGCGGTGTGTATTCACCTGCCAGTCACAATCTCATGGGGGATCAGATGGTGGTCCTTGCATGGTTGTGTTCTGAGTTGAAACAGTGCTAGGGGTAAGCAATACACCCAATGCTTTTTCAGTGTATTACACAATTTTGATAGTTTACTCTTTAATAATCCGTTGATCTTTCCACCATCCCATTCGCCATCGGATGATAAATGGAACACAGTTTGTGTTTCACCCCCAAGAGTGACGTCACTTCCTTGAAAAGGTCATTCACAAAGTGTGTGCCGTTGTCTGATCTTATCACATCACATATTTCCCAACGGGAAAAGACCTCTCGCACCACGAACTTCGCTGCACACTTCGCGTCTGGGCGGGGACATGGACCCGCTTCCACCCACCTTGAAAAGGGACATACCACTGCAATTAAATACCTTGCCTCGTTACATCGCTCTCCCATGTCAGCGTAATCTATGTGTAGTTCTCTAAATGGTCCTACTGGTCGTGGCAGGGTGCCACGCAGTGTTCTCAATGTCATTCCTGAATTGTATGTTTGGCATGTTGTGCATTCTACTACAAATTTTGACAAATGTTCCTGTAAATTGGGAACAAACCAATGTTCCTGGATGTCTGCGGCAATATTTTGTTTTGCTATGTTGGCTGGGAAGTGTAGCTGTTGGAATGCTACCTCTAGCAATTCTACTGGCATCACTACCTTTCCTGTTGTCTCCTGTCTCCAAATTAAGTCTGTGGCTGATTGTTTGCACCCCATTTGCTCCACAACTCTTGCTCCTCATGTGGTGCTCTCCTTTGTAGTTCTATTATCTGCGCTATTGGTGTGTTACTGTATGCCTCTTCCAATGGCTCTGTAATGGCTGATTTTACAATGCACTCGACTGTTGGTGTTGTATTGAAATATGAGGCCTCCTTCGCTGCTGCGTTGGCTGCCGCGTTTCCCAATGAGACTGCATCTGTGTTGTTGGTATGGGCTTGGCATTTCACCACTGCCACTACCGATGGTTCTGCTAATGCATCTATCAGTTCAGTCAATAGTGCGGCGTGCTGTACTGGTGAGCCATCCGCTCTCCTGAACCCCCTCCACGCCTGCGGGATAGCCCTGAATGGACTGTGGTTGTTGCATATGCTGAGTCTGAGTATATTGTTACTGTGCATCCTTTGGCTGTATGCAGTGCCGCAATCAATGCAGTTAGTTCTGCTGCTTGTGCGGAGTAATGGGACGGGAGGTGCTTCTGGACAATTGTTTCATAGCCATCTTTCTCCATGCATACTACGGCCATCCCTACATGCTTCTCCCCTGTTTCAGTGTTTATCGATGCTGACCCATCTATGAAATATATCTCTCCTTCCTTCAGGGCGTTTTCGCTCGCTTTGGGAATGTCATCGCCCTCCCCTTCATAGGTAGCGCAGTCGTGTTCGTGCATGTCTTCTGTGGTGCATGGTTCTGTAATAAATGTTGCTGGGTTTACTGTTTTGCACCTGACAACGTGTACGTTGGGGCTCAAATTTATTATCTCATATGCTGTTACTCTCTGTGTTGTTAATGTTGATTTTGACCTCTCAAGAATCGCAAATAAGGAGTGTTCTACATATAGTGTTACCGAACATCTCATCACGATTGTGGTGCTTTTTTCAATGGCGAAAGCTGCTGCAGCGAGGGACTGTTTGCACGGTAAGTATCCTTGCATCACTGCATCTAATGTTCCACTGTAATAGGCCAATGGTTTGTGTCCTAATGATATTTTCTGTGTGAGCACTGCTGTCATCAGTGTTCCATTGCAGTGTGAAAATAAGAAAAATTCCCTCTCATAATCTGGGTTCGCGAGTACTGGAGCATCTGCAATGAGGTCTTTTAATCTAAAGTACTGTGCCATCATGTCATGTGTCCATTTTATTGGGGCCCTACTCTTCTGTGCCTCTTTCAATGCTTGTAGCAATGGGCGTGTGTATGCTGCGTAATCAAGGATCCATGCTCGGCAATAATTACATATACCGAGGAATTTTTGCATTTCTTTAACTGTTTTAGGTATGATAATGTTGCGTATAGCAGCTGCCCTGTCTGGGAGTATCCGTTTCCCATCTTTTGTTATTAGCTGTCCGAGGTATACAACGTCAGCCAGGCAGTATTGAAATTTTCCTTTGTCCACTTTATACCCCTTGGCAGCCAACACGTTTATTAGTGTTCTAGAGTCTTCTCTGCACTTTTCTTCTGTGGGCCTGCAGACGAGTAAATCATCTACGCATTGTATAATGATGCTCTCTACATCTATGTTTCCAATATCTTCACGCAATACTCTGTTGAAAATGCTGGGGCTTTCGCAACACCCCTGTGGGAGTCTGCGATGTTCATACCTGTTGTTTCCTAGTGCGAATGCTGTCAGGTACTGCGAGCCTGGGTCGAGTGGTATGGAGAAGAAAGCATTCTTGAAATCCACCACAGTAAAACATGTAGATTCTTTGGGTATGCTGCACAGTATTGATGCCGGGTTAGGCACTAATGGGAACTCTTTTTGGATGACGTCATTGAGTGGGCGGAGATCTTGGATCATCCTCCACGCCCCTCCTTTTGCTTTTTTGATCGGGAAGATAGCCGTGTTAAAGGGGGAGTTTGATGGCACTATAATACCTTGTTTTTAGGAGTGCATTTATTGTTTCCGTAATCCCTTCTTCTGCTTCTCTGGATATGGGATATTGTTTCACTCGTGGCGGTATGCACCTGGTTTTAGTTTTATCTTTATTGGTGTCACCTCATGGAGTAATCCTACATAGTGGGGGCCTGTAGTCCAAATTTTAGGCGCCACCTTTGCCATGTCTTCCTCAAATATTGTCGACGGGGCATTAATGCTAGCCATAAGTGGGTTATGTACCTCTCTGTACTGAATCATGATGTCACATGGTATGCTTATTTCCATTATTATCTCTCCATTATCTTCGTTATCAGTGAATAATTCCTCATCAGTTATGTCTCTTAGCATTATGTTGGGGTCTATGCATAACACAGTTCTCCACTGACACCCATGCGCGTCCAATCCTATGACCACAATGTGTTTGCTTGATACCTGAACTCCCTCGATGTCTATGGACATGATCATGTCTGGCACAACATCTATGTGTGCAATTGGGCGGAATCTAAAATCTGATGGTGTTCTCCATTCCTTTCTCGTTATCTCTGGTACCACTCGGGCTAATACTTTGATGCCATAAATAAACATGTTTATGTCAATGGGTATTCCTCGCACCACAACTTCAATCATCACTGAGCTAATCATCAACATTGCTCGTACTGGGTGCACTCCTGGGGTGGAGCACACTATTCCCCGCTCAGTAAACGAAATGGTCATGATAAATTTACTTAGCAAATCTCTGCCCAGTAAATTGATTGGCGCGTCTTCGTGATACAGTGAGGGTGCGCGCACAGTTTTTCCCCCTACTGTTATATCAAGATCTTTAGTGTAAGGAACTTTTAAAATAGCCCCAGAGAACCCCTGCATTTCCAAATTCCTGCCTGAGAGCGGAAACCCCGCTTCCATAAGATATTATTTCTCTGCTCCGGGTCTACCATGAAGATAAACTGCTTGTTTCCTATCTCTGCCCCCACTAGTGGTTCCTCTTCTGCACGTAGGGTGGTGGATAGGACTGGACACGCAAGTGTTCCCTGTGGGCTGTCCTAGTCTGCATACCTTTCTTGCCCTGGTACTGAAAAGACATTGTCTCCGACCACTGTCACGCCGTGGAATGGCGCAGGTGCGCCATTTGCAGCCGTTGCGAAACAGTTACTATTTGCATTGCCTACAGCGTTTTGTCTCGCCATGGGTTGCTGTGCGCTGTGATGCGGTTATGGGGGTGGCTGTCTTTGCTGCATTTGGGGTTCGTTATAGCACTGGTCTTGTCTTCCCCCTCCCATTGGTAACCCATAGGGGCTACCTGGGTGTGGGCATCCCCATCCTTGTTCATTTTCCATGGGCTGCTGCCCTTGGAAATACCCTGAAAGCTGCATTCTGCAATCCTACGAATAATGCCCCCATCTCCCACAGTTCCAACAAGACCCTTGCGGTCCTCCTCTCATCCCCTGCCCACCACATCCTCTATTCCCCATACCTCCAAATCCTCCTCTCTGGCCACGGTACCCACCTCTTCCTCTTGCCAGTCTTTCTTGCCAGTGTGGTCCGCTGTATGAATCCTCTCCATTCCACGGTCCTTGTTCTCCTGCTGTCCGCAACGCTGCTATTGTCACTGGCCTACTTCCCGCTCCTTCATCCCCCTTTTTCTCTAGCTGCGGCTACGCTGGCGTTTACGGCGGTGACCTTCACCAATTTGTTCTGTACCAGTTTCGCTTCGTCTGCCAGCCTTTTCTGTGCTATCTCCTTTTCCCTCTCTTTGATCCTCCTGCAGTGGTGTACAATTATACTCTGAATCTCAGGCCAACCCTTGGCTTCTATCCCAGCTATTTTATCCAAGGCCTTCTGTACCTCCTTCGGGAGCCCTTTTTTGATGATAAAATAGAAAAAGGCGGTGGACTGGTTCCACGCCGTGCCAGTTTCGTTTCTCCACAAATCTTGCACCCATAGTATAAATTGCGTAGGATCCTCGTTTTCCTCCATTGTACACTGCATCACTAAATGTAAATCTGGAATGTCTGGAAACGTGCACTGCAATCCATTCCATACTTGCGCTCGAACGTTGTTGAACGGTGATCCGTCGTGGCGGTCACAACTCATTGTTACTCCTGGGAATCCTGCCTTCTCCCATACTGCGTCCGCCTGATCGCCAACTGCCGACACTAACAAACTTTTTACATCGCCTATTGCTATTGGCACCCCTGCCATGTTTTTTTCGAACGCGTGTATCCATTTCCCAGCCCCTCTTGATAGTGGAGGGGGAACTTTCAACAAGTTATTTTTGTCCATTTGGGCCCATGGGATATAGTGTGGCCTACCTGCTCCCTTATGTATCAGTGGCATCTGTAACTTATGTTTCTTTCCTGTTTTACTTACCGTCCCTTTCTTGATTTTATTCACCAACATGTTCCCTGTTCGCTGTCTTAATCTACCCTGCCATCGTGGCGGTGATGGTTCGTCCCAATCGTCAAGCTGCGATGGTAGTGATGAACCCACAGCGGCTGCTGCTTCCTCGTATTCATCTAAGTCACTCCATATCTCTTCTATTTCTGTATTTTCTTTGCATTCTCCTCCTGTCTTTTCCCTTGCTGGCTTTCTGGAGTAGCTGGACATATAATTCTCACTGGTTTGTCATTCAGATGGAACAGGAACTCCCCTGACCTCCATTCCTTTTCTTGCCCTTGTGGTATGTGTGTCCCTTGGGACGTTATGGATCGTGCTGGCTCTGGTGTTATTGGTGCTAGTTCCCCTGTTGTGCTTGGTGGTGGTGAGAGATCTGTTATAGATAATGGAGGTACCTCCCCTCCCCCAGGCAGCATTTGGCCCTTATCGCAGAGTGCCCTCAGCCGTGTTATCTCCATTTGTGCATGCGCTAGCTGGCGGTCTAATTCTCCTGTCAAGTGTGCTAAATTCATGGGGGGTGTGCTTGTTGGGCCATACAAACCTCCTTTGTCATAGGGTGGTGGTGCTGTAGCTACTGCTCCATTTGAGGGAGTGGGGGTGGGACACACTGATATGTACAGTGGCTCGCTGTATCCTACTGCTGGTCTTGTCATTAACGGCTATATTTTGGTTGTATCCCCCTCAGCTGTGGTTGTTGTGCACTCGCCCTTTGGCGTTCCGCTTACCTCTTCCTGGGATTTTTGTTTTTCAGTTGGTCTTCCTTTACCTACCTCTGCTGTGGGGGTCACTTCCTCGAACATTCACCATACATCCAGCACTTCACTTCTATTCTGTAACTGCTTCCCCTTATATCTTGCTAGCAAGTGCATAGACACTAAATCTAACACTCTCTTATCAAATGACCCTCCTTCTGGCCAAATCGGCGTTACACTGTCTCCTTTTGTCATTATCTCTGCTTCCAAAAGGTCAGGGTTTTCCCAACTCCCTTGGAAGCAGATCCATAACCCAGGTTCAGAGTGCCAACCAGTCCCAATTGGGACCTTTTGGACCCAGTCCTGGCGCCAGTGGCACCAGGCTCATTAATATGCCCTGTCCCAGCGCTGGAAGCGCCGGGCTCATAATGCTTGGGTGGACTTACCTGCAGCAGACCATGCTGCTTACTTGCCTGCCAGTTGAGCCTCTGATCCTCTTCTGTTTGGAACTACTTTTCCTGTTGGGTGGGGCAGGAGCCACTCCCTAGATTCAGAACACTGGAACTCTTCTGGAAAGCAGGAACTCTTTTCTTACCTAGGCGTGGCTGTGGAAGGAGACACCTAAGCACTACAGGAGGCTATTTAAACCACACCCGATGGATGAATCTTGCTTTGCGTTATTTTGCATCCTCTGCAGCAGAACGCTCATCGTGTCTTCTGCATCTGATCCTGGGCCTAAGGAAAAAGGCTTACCATCCTGAATCCAGTCTTCAGCAACACCTATAAAGACAAGAAAGAACAGGTTAGCATTACGGTCTTCAGTGACAGCTCTTCACTTACCTGGTCCATCAGCTGTCACCAACGCCTCGCGCTGCATTCCGGCATCTGAAAGACAAAGGCTTACCTACTCTTCGTGCGCTCCGGAGGTCTTCACACTGCATTCCGGCATCTGAAAGACAAAAGCTTACCAACTCTTTGCACGCTCCGGAGCCCTTCGGCGCTGCATCCCGCATCTGAAAGACAAAACAAGGTGCGTTTAAAGACATTGGGGAACTTTAATACTCACGTGCCATTACTCCTTTCCACATCTAACCCAGTGGGTATTCCGGCACCCTGCAGCCGCTCCGAACTTGTACCTGCAAAATAAAAAGACAGTTAGAGCGCATCGTGAAGCAGGCAACAAGCGCTTACTTACGTGCTTCCAGGCGCTTCTATTCATCACACGGGCTCCATCTTCAACTCACTTCAGCCCGTCATCCGCCATCGCCGGAACCCTGCAAAACAAGAAACATCATTACTAAAGACTTTAAAGACATTAGAATAATTACTCGAAACTTACCGTTCGTGCAGTAAACGACGGACAGCAGTCCTCTGAAGTCAAGAGGCCTGCTCCCCTTATCCAGTGAAGAAACTGGTTACAGCACCCTGCCCCGAGGCAGATGGAGAGCACGGCGTTCACTTACCTAAGGTGAGAGCGTTAACCTTTGGGGTTCTACAGGAGAAGAGAAAGGGAAGAAGAGAGAGACATTCAATAACCCAGTTCCTTAATCCCATATTTTCTATCTGCAGACATCTTACCCTTCAAATCAGACATACAGTGCACAGAGGTCCAGCCCAAAGAGCCAGCCGTGTGTTACACATCACCTTTGAAGATACGGTATACGCCCAGTCAAGACCGGCGCCTCTACGGGAATCAGGTGAGCGTTACAGAACGCAAAGCCTACCACAAAACTCCCGTCCAGGCGCTATGGAAACCTCGGATACCGACCAGCTAGCCCAGTTACTTGGGGAACTAAGGGCAGAAGTGCATGCAGCCCGTCAGGAAACTAACGCTCTAAGAAGGGAACTGATTATTTCCAAGGAGCGAACAGATGATCTTACTAGACAATTGCTACAGTCACAAGCTGGACAGACCCCGTTACCCGCATCTGGGGGAAATCTTCCTTCTACATCCTCTATGAATCCAGTGCAGATCAACCTACCTGGGAATGTACCTCTGGCTCCGCCCGAACGATTTTCTGGTGACCCAAAGCGGTTTGCAGTATTTATCAATCAGTGCCGGTTGCATTTCTTATGCCGGCCAGCAGCCTTTCCAACTGATCAAGCTAAAGTAGCTTTCATGCTTTCGTACCTTAGTGGCAATGCGGCAGACTGGTCGATCCCTCTAGTAAATCAAGATGATCCGGTCCTCCATGATTTTCAAGCTTTTCAGCTCAGTATGGAAAAACTGTTCGCAAGACATTCACAGGGGCAGGCCTTGGACAATGAGCTTCTTTCGTTGCGACAAGGTAATCAAGATCTTTTGGCTTACATTGCGTCTTTCAACAGACTGATAGTGGAAACTCAATGGCCTGAGGACAAAAGGATTACGCTGTTTCATAGAGGTCTACGTGGAGAGCTCAAAGATGTGTTAGCCCAAGTAGTGAATCCCCCACAAGATTGTTCGGACTATATAGACTTAGTCGTTCAAATAGATCACAGACTGCAGAACAGGAAGGCCGATCGTTCCAAGTTTGATGCTCGAGTATTTTCCAAACCGCCAACTCCATCCAAAGGAGTAGACTCCGGGGAACCCATGCAAATAGGGGGTCTGAAAGGTCCTCTAACACAAAAGGAGCGGGAAAGGAGAAAACAGTTGCAATTATGCCTCTATTGCGGAAACTCAGGGCACTTTCTTCGAGACTGTCCGGTGAAACCTGCCAAGAAGGCAGTAGGAGCTGCAGTTACCAAAGTTACAAACTCTGAGCAGGGAAACGACCTCGCCCGACAAGAATAGAGGTCCTCTTGCTGAGCGTGAAAACCAGTTCCGTGACCTCGCATTTCGTGATACCTATGGTCCTCATTAGCCCTGATAATCCGGATCGATTACATGCAATTGAAGCTTACGTCGACAGCGGTGCCATCGGCAATTATGTGGATCATGAAATGGTTTTGAGGATGAATCTAACTCTTTGTCCCAAGGCTGTAAAGGACGTCATTACTACGGTGGATGGTACGGAGATAGCCTCCGGGCCAGTAACGCATACCACTCAAGAGGTGACGCTAGTAAGTCAAGATGGACACCATGAGAAGATCGTGTTCGATGTGATCAAGGCCCCTCAGTTTCAGATTATTCTAGGAATACCTTGGTTAGAGAAACACAATCCTCTGATCGATTGGCGAGCAAGAACGGTCCAGTTTCCAGAATGTGTCTCTACTTGTCACCCTCCACCTGGTGTTGCACTGGCAGCAATTTCTTCAGAGACTCCCCAGTTACCTCCCGAATACCTAGAATACCAAGATGTTTTCCGGAAGGATCAGGCTAACTCTCTACCTCCTCATAGGTCTTATGACTGCCAGATAGACCTGATACCTGGATCTACTCCTCCTTGTAGTAGAATTTATGCCCTCACCGAGCCTGAGAACCTTCACCTTCGACAATACCTGGATCAATACCTGGCAAATGGGTTTATTCGTCCTTCCAAGTCCCCTGCTTCTTCAGCTTTGTTCTTCGTTCCAAAAAAGGAAGGAGACCTTAGAACTTGTATAGATTATCGCTCCCTGAACCAGATCACCGTTAAGAATAGATATCCGTTACCTTTGATCCCTGAACTCCTGGACCAAGTCAGAAAAGCATGCATAAATACAAAGCTGGATCTTAGAGGAGCTTACCACTTGGTACGAGTAAAAGAGGGCGATGAATGGAAGACGGCCTTCCGCACCAAGTATGGTCTATTTGAATATCAGGTCATGCCCTTCGGACTTTGCAATGCCCCGGCCGCCTTTCAATATTTTATGAACGATGTCCTCAGAGAGCTCATAGATGTGTGTGTTGTTGTTTACATTGACAACATCCTCGTTTATTCTTCATCGGAATCTGAACATCGGAAACACGTGAAAATGGTCCTCGAAAGATTGCGTCAACACAAACTTTTCGCTAAGTTGGAAAAATGTGTTTTCAACGTGACTGAAGTTGAATTCTTGGGATTCATATTATCACCTGGCGGATTGCGTATGGATTCAAAGAAGGTCGATGCAGTTCTCAAATGGCCATCACCATCCTCCGTAAAAGGTGTGCAAAGCATGTTAGGCTTCGCTAACTTTTACCGCAGGTTTATCCCCGAATTCTCTCGAATAGTCCAGCCCATCACTGCCTTGTTAAAGAAAAACAAACGTTTTGAATGGTCTACCGAGGCGGAACAGGCTTTCCAGGATTTGAAGACTAAATTTATCTCTGCACCAATCTTAAAACCCCCTCGCCCCGAACTCCCCTACATCGTGGAAACTGATGCTTCAAGCCTTGCCATGGGGGCAGTTCTATCACAAAAGGACCCGGTAACCAATCAGTTGCATCCCGTGGCATTTTGGTCCCGCAAATTCTCGCCTCCTGAAATCAATTACACGATTACTTACAAGGAACTTCTGGCTATCAAGTCTGCCTTTAAGGCTTGGCGGCATTATCTGCTGGGGGCCCGACACACCGTTACTGTGATTACGGATCACCGAAACCTGCAATATTTGAAAACCGCAAAAGCCCAATCCTCTAGACAACTCCGTTGGGCATTATTCTTTGCTGAGTTTGACTTCATAATTACCTATCGACCTGGTACAAAGAACGGTAAAGCTGATGCCCTTTCTCGGATGGGAGTGGAAGAACACTTGATCAACCCTAAACCTGTACCAATCATTCCCGAACAAAGAATTCTGGGTGTAATCGCCACAGAATCCATAGAGGAAGTTAAGGATAAAGCCAGGCAACTTGTAACTCCAGCAGACATACAGAATTGGCATCTGCAGGGAAAGGACTTTGCAGTAAAGGACAACTTATTGTATTTCCAAGAACGATTATACCTACCCAGCACAGATTTACATAAAAAAGTAATCTCTTGTTATCACGATTCTTTAATGGAAGGACATCCCGGTATGGCCAAGACCACAGAAAAGATCAAGCGCTACTTCTGGTGGCCGTCTTGGAAAAAAGATATCAGAGACTTTATAATGTCCTGTGGAGTATGCGCCCAAAACAAGAGTCAAAAGGAAAGACCAGCAGGCCTCTTACGCCCTATTGACATCCCACCTCGCCCTTGGCATACGCTTTCTATGGACTTCATCACCGATCTACCTCCATGCTCCGGATACAATACGATTCTAGTAATCGTGGACTTATTCTCCAAGATGGCGCATTTCATTCCGCTCAAAGGCTTGCCAACAGCAGCAACTCTGGCCCGAGAATTTCTCGAAAACATCGTCCGACTGCACGGTTTTCCTTCGGTTCTAATTTCGGATCGAGGTAGTCAATTTATTTCTCATTTTTGGCAAAGTTGCTGTCGGTCGGCTCAAATTGATGTGAGACTATCGACCAGTCACCACCCTCAGACCGACGGACAAACCGAGAGGACCAATCAAACTCTGGAACAGTATTTACGCTGCATGCTGCAACAAACTGAAAAAACTTGGAAAGACATCCTTTGGATAACCGAATATGCCTACAATAACTCTGTCCATTTGGGAACTGGGAAAACCCCGTTTTTTCTTTTGTACGGCAGTCACCCTCAAACCTCGGAGTTGGATCCCCTCCAAGATCTTGAAACACCAGCAGTAGACTACCTGCATTCTACAATCACCCAAGCCTTTAAGGAAGCTGTTTCTCACCTTCAAAGGGCTAAAGAACAATACAAGAAAGGAGCAGATCAACATCGGAAGGAAGCCCCTCAATATCAAGTAGGGGATCAAGTGTGGTTATCCACCAAATATCTACCTCTAAAAGGGCCACGCACATTCAACCCAAGATACCTTGGTCCCTATTCCATCACTACCATAGTAAACCCAGTAGCGGTCAAGTTGGACTTGCCCCCGCACATGAAGATACATCCGGTCTTCCACGTCTCTCTATTAAAACCCGTGCAACCTCAAACCCGACTAACTAAATCTCCAAAACCTATCCTAGTTGATGGAGAACTCGAGTTTGAAGTCAAAAGCATTCTGGACTCCAAGATCTCCAAATCTAAACTATTTTACCTAATTGACTGGAAAGGCTACGGCCCCCAAGAGAGATCCTGGGAACCTGCTGAATATGTCCACGCTCCTCGCCTAATCAAAAGATTTCACCGAACATTTCCTGACAAGCCAAAACCCCCGGAGGAGCCCGGTTTGGGAGGGGCCTTGAGGGGGGGTACTGTCATGATCTCTGCTTCCAAAAGGTCAGGGTTTTCCCAACTCCCTTGGAAGCAGATCCATAACCCAGGTTCCGAGTGCCAACCAGTCCCAATTGGGACCTTTTGGACCCAGTCCTGGCGCCAGTGGCACCAGGCTCATAAATATGCCCAGTCCCAGCGCTGGAAGCGCCGGGCTCATAATGCTTGGGTGGACTTACCTGCAGCAGACCATGCTGCTTACTTGCCTGCCAGTTGAGCCTCTGATCCTCTTCTGTTTGGAACTACTTTTCCTGTTGGGTGGGGCAGGAGCCACTCCCTAGATTCAGAACACTGGAACTCTTCTGGAAAGCAGGAACTCTTTTCTTACCTAGGTGTGGCTGTGGAAGGAGACACCTAAGCACTACAGGAGGCTATTTAAACCACACCCGATGGATGAATCTTGCTTTGCGTTATTCTCCATCCTCTGCAGCAGAACGCTCATCGTGTCTTCTGCATCTGATCCTGGGCCTAAGGAAAAAGGCTTACCATCCTGAATCCAGTCTTCAGCAACACCTATAAAGACAAGAAAGAACAGGTTAGCATTACGGTCTTCAGTGACAGCTCTTCACTTACCTGGTCCATCGGCTGTCACCAATGCCTCGCGCTGCATTCCGGCATCTGAAAGACAAAGGCTTACCTACTCTTCGTGCGCTCCGGAGGTCTTTACACTGCATTCCGGCATCTGAAAGACAAAAGCTTACCAACTCTTTGCACGCTCCGGAGGCCTTCGGCGCTGCATCCCGCATCTGAAAGACAAAACAAGGTGCGTTTAAAGACATTGGGGAACTTTAATACTCACGTGCCATTACTCCTTTCCAAATCTAACCCAGTGGGTATTCCGGCACCCTGCAGCCGCTCCGAACTTGTACCTGCAAAATAAAAAGACAGTTAGAGCGCATCGTGAAGCAGGCAACAAGCGCTTACTTACGTGCTTCCAGGCGCTTCTATTAATCACACGGGCTCCATCTTCAACTCACTTCAGCCCGTCATCCGCCATCGCCGGAACCCTGCAAAACAAGAAACATCATTACTAAAGACTTTAAAGACATTAGAATAATTACTCGAAACTTACCGTTCGTGCAGTAAACGACGGACAGCAGTCCTCTGAAGTCAAGAGGCCTGCTCCCCTTATCCAGTGAAGAAACTGGTTACAGCACCCTGCCCCGAGGCAGATGGAGAGCAAGGCGTTCACTTACCTAAGGTGAGAGCGTTAACCTTTGGGGTTCTACAGGAGAAGAGAAAGGGAAGAAGAGAGAGACATTCAATAACCCAGTTCCTTAATCCCATATTTTCTATCTGCAGACATCTTACCCTTCAAGTCAGACATACAGTGCACATAGGTCCAGCCCAAAGAGCCAGCCGTGTGTTACAAATCACCTTTGAAGATACGGTATACGCCCAGTCAAGACCGGCGCCTCTACGGGAATCAGGTGAGCGTTACACCTTTTATCTCTGTCAAACATTGATCATGGTACTTTTGTACCTTTTCACTGTATAATGGAAGGTGTTGACAAATATGAGCTAGTGGTGTTATTCCCCCCATGATAATGTTTTCTCCCCCTAATCACCGTTCCACCCACTCGTCCTTTCCTTTAGACCAACAATATATCAAGTGCTTCTCAATTACTAGTAATTTTTATGTATCAACATTCACTGTTACTTTTGTAATTATTTTGTTTCCAAATTCAACAGTTCACTTTCGCATGTGTACCACTTTACCAATAAATCAATTACAATACTTTGATACTTTTTACCAAAACAATAGACTGAACATGGAAACACATATAACACATAACATGCACCTGCACTAGCTGCGTGCTTTTATTTCCTCTTTGTTCCCATTACCAAACTTTTCCCCTTTCCACCTACTCTTCTCATTCGCTCCCCACCTCTTGCACCCTTTTACTCTTCCCCAAGAATTCTTTCTTACACGAAAAAGAATATTCTAAATAGCTATTCTGAGTCTACTCAATATACGAGACCCCTACTATTTTCTCTTTATCTTCTCTTATTTTATCTGCACTGGACGAGACAATGCTACGCGGCGCCGCCTTCTACCCCGTTCAGGCTAGGATACTTCTTCTCTTCTTCTTTTCACTTCTCACGAAACCTTATGGCCATATAAAGGACATATCAGAAAAGCCTCATCATCACTCACACAGGCTCTACCCTATAACCCATTACCACCTGCTCCCCTGTTCCCTCCTATTCCCCCTTAACTTTCCTTGGTAACCATCGCAACCGGCACTCACGTGTTCAGTCAGGTGATCCGAGGGTCACAGTTCACAGTCCGAACCCAGTTAGGTCCGCACCCCAACCAAGCCATGGTCCGCTTCGGCGAGCAGCTTTTCAGTCGGGTATTCGTCAACCGGGAACCCTTGACCCTTTCTTGTAGTGCCCACAGGCTGGTCGGCCGTGGAGGCGATGTTTTTGCTGGGCGGCATCCCGGATCTCGCCGCACAGTGCGGGCCTCAAGGCACCTCTCCAAATCACGTCGGGGTCACCAAATGTTTTTGCCCTCCCCGACTTACACGTGCAAGAAAATAAAACAGACACACCCCAGGCGGGGAATAAGACAAAGAGAGCAGGCTGCGAGGGTCCAAGGAAAAGTTTATCTAGATCTCTGAGAGCGCTCTGGCAAAATTAATGTTACAGTACATTATATAGACACACTGACATATCTAACATATGATGCTGCGTTGGACCCGGATTGGTCAGCCAGGGTGGTGTCTTAGGTGTGGGCATCATCTCTTCCTCCTGGTTGGTTGCTTGGTTGGTGGGAGGATGGACGTCAGATATCTGTGCTCCAAATGGGTGAAGGTCAGGTCGCCGTGAAGCAGGGTGGTCCCTATCCAAGCTAATGAATACATTCTAAATAACGCATGCACTAAATAATGGCTGATCAAAAGACTCTCAGTAGTTTATCATGTCACTATACAAATCACACAGGTGTCTATATCATCTATAACATTTGGGTTATACAGGTCACAGGTTTAAGGGTCTTGACCACTATAATACTCTCATTGAACTGTGAGGTTAGTCTCACAAGAATCTCAGGTATGTGGCATTTGTTAGTATTAGGCACCATATACTGCAGCAGGGGTCTAATGTTAGTTGGGGGTCTGTTGGGTGGGCCTCATAGCATGGTCAGCGGTCTTGCACATGAAAGGAATATCTTGCAGGGACACAGGGTCGGAATGGCAGTAAGTTTCCATTGGCGAGGGTGCGGGGGCAAGGACACGTTTGTGGAGATGAACGAGCTATGTGCTTAGTTAATGCTGGTTTACATGCAGGACCGTGATCTCAGAGGAAGACTGATCTGATACATTTATTAGTTGTTGCAAATACCTCTGGCTTCAGCGTGAGAATGGAGCCGCAGAGTTTTCCAGTCAGAGTGGGAACGAAGGTGGGGGCCATGTGCTCTGTGAGCCTGATCGCAGTGAAGAGAGGGAGAGAAGCGTTTTTGTACTATCGCAGTGAGGCCTGGTCACCAAGATGGAGTCAAAAGGGGGCACAAAAGATGGATGCCCTGTGTCCTGCTCAGTGGTCCCAGCTACACGAAAGTCAATGAAAGTTAAATTTGCATAAGGGCAAGGGACGAACCCACCACTGGAGGCACTTGGTCCAAGCTTTGTACTGAGAAGTGAAGGCAGAGAGGGGCCTGCTTGTCCCTTGCTCCCACACACTATCAGTAAGAATATTAAGGTAGTATTGTACTTACTCTTTTTTTCTGGAATTAGCAGGATTCTTCAGAGATGTTGTTTGTAGTTCAGATGCTGCTGCTTTTCAGGAGAGTGGTCTTCACTGCAATTGTAAAAGAATGAAGTTAGTAATTTTATGTGTTTATAGCACTGATGTTAATTTAGATGTTGATTTTTATGTTTGTTTTAGTAGTATTCTTGTTTGATAGCTGAACATAGTGTATGCATGCAGTTCATTTGACTATGTGCAGCTTTTATATTTGATTTACAATATGTTAGTTCAACATGCTTTGCAAATGAGTAGAATATTAAGTGTATGAAGCTGTGTTATAGAATGTTAGGAGAAAGAAGAAATAATAATATATTTATTTTGCAATTTTTATAAGGTAAATGTCAGAAACTGTATAGAAAAAGCATGGAATGTATGCATTTGTGAAGGTATGGGTAATAAAGCAGAAGGATATGATTTACAGGCAGTGATGTTATTGCAGCTGGGAGCTTTTCAATGATAGTGTCTATGTGTGTGAGTGTATGAAGATGCATGACCTTTTCCTGGCTGTCTGTAATTTAATAATTCCCTACTAAGTGTTTTCCCACAAATATATTGTTATTTCTCTCATCATCTAATATTATATTTTTTTATATAGGTGTGTGTGTAAAAAATAAATTAGATAGCAGACAGGTTTGGAAGTGACAGTTAATATAGCAGATGGGAAACATTACAATGAGTTAATTGTATTGGTTATACAGGTTAAGTGTCATTACCCTGTTTATATGCATTCATAAGAGTTGGCTATTGTTTCTATGTCGTCGTATGATTTGAGAACTCTTTTTTTAGATTTAGCAGGACCAAGAATTAGCCATACTACATTTTCAGATTTTCCATACAACGCAGTACCGGTTAAACGATCTGCAGCTTCATAGCAGCCACATTCTCTATGAGAGAGCATTTTTATGCGTAAGCTGTACAATTTCTGAGACAGTGTTTTGTCCGATGATAGGTCATCCCAGAGGCCTTGAAGCGCTGTTTTTTTCTGCTTTGGTTAAGTAGGCTGTAACATATTGTGCAACGGCAGTGGAATTGTCTGCAAGGTACTGCACATCTATGTTTGCATTCCAAAAGAGGGCTATGATTGCATTGTAATCATTGATATATTTTGCTATTCTGTTCTTTTTATGTAATATGTGTTCTTAGGTGATTTACCTTTAACACTATGTCTAACTGAAGACATGAAGTTGTTCACTTCACCTGTTTCTGTAACTGGTCTACGGAAACCAAAACAGCATTTGGTGTAGTATTTCCCTTTGTTTTTGTATTTGTGATGACACTATTTCCCACATTTGTGTCTTTGAAATTGTACAATTTGTGCATGGAGATCACTATTTGTTGCTTCTGTTGGAATTTCACAAGTGACATATGTTTTCAATAAACTGTAAAACAGTGGCATCATTGTCTTGACCAAATTAATGAGCATCTTTAATCCATAAACGCATGTGGATATGTGGTGCTCCTCTGGCTTGGTATTCTTTGCTCCAAAAAAAGTGTGGCACTTCTCCGAGGGAGGAACAGTTTTATTACAAATAAACTGTAGCATAGCAATGAAGCGATGATAACAATACCTTGAAACATTAACAGGAGGTAGAGAGCAAAGTTCTCCAGGTGTTAGTATATCTATATTCATTTCATTTTGGTTTGATATGCATAGGAAATCATGTAAATCTTCCCATGCACATTCTGCACAACTTAATGTAACAAACCAAGTGGGTGGGCCAAGGTTTCTTATCATACAACGCACATCTCTTTGACATTGGAACCAGCACTCTTTGGTACCACACATGTTTGCTATTAGATTTGTAATGCTTGATTGTAAAAGCTCATCTTTTTCTTGCACTTTTTGTAGTAATTGTTTACTTGACATATTTTGAAAGTGGGTACCTGATTTCAATATGTGTGAAACTCCATAGCATAGAGTTGTTAGTTCACTTTCAAAGAGTAGGTGGAATATGTATTCCACATTTTGTCTAAATCTGGGATCTTCAGAATACATTTGTAACGAGCGCTATTCTGATGCTGTTATCTGAATGGGTCGATCATCGTACCTTCCTACTTTCCCAGTAGGAAAGAGTAGAGGAAAAGTATGTGCTTCTATACTTTTTTCCCATATGCTGATTGGTATTCCTTTGGTTTGTCGCATTTGGTACATTTCTAGTGCATCATCTATGATGTCTTTAGAGTGTAATGAATGAATTGTATAATGGTATGAAATATTGGATACTGTAGCAGGATCTAGAAGTTCAAATTGACCAGTTTCTGGTGACTCTTGAATTATTTCACTCAAGTTTTCTTCAATATTCATTTCTTTGTAGTATTCATTATTGTCTTTTAGATATTGCAAGGCTTGTCTAACTTTATGTAAGTCTACGAATTGTTGACAATTTTTTTTGTCTTTTGTATGTACACCATTTACTAAGACAATTAAAGATTGCTCTATTGGACGTTGCACTCCTAGAGTGTGCACATTTCCTTTCAGATCTAATGGTAAATAAACTACTTTGCCACAAATGTCTTTCACTAATTCAGAGGGAGGTCATTTTGCTGTTTTTGGTTTAGGGCGCATTATTGCTTGAAATGGGTGCACTGTTTGAATTATGATGCTCTCATATAAATTGAGTTGTTGCAGGGTTTTGGTAGGGGGAATAATTCCAAGTTATTTGTGATAGTACGTGAAGGAGTTTGGTTGTTGTCAAGTTTTGTAGTGCAGTAAGTGCAAAGTATAAAGGGGTCAGTTATTTCGTATTTATTTTCTGCTATAAGGTAGAGAGCTAATCCAAACCATTTGGAATCTTCATTGTCTTCTATTTTGTATGTTACGTCTACAGTTTTTGCTTTACTTTTATAAAAAGTTCTGCGGCAACACACACACATATGGTTTGGTATTTCAGCGGATGTACTTTTAAATGTTAGTATTTCTTTTCGTATGTGTGTAGTACAAGGTTGCCATCTGTACAATTGTCGCTAGTCTGTTGTAAAGCTATTGCATTTTGTAAGTGGTTTTCACTTCCAAAATATGTTCTCTGGATATGCTCTATTTCTTCAAGTAGGTCTTTGGCTGTACCAAGTAGAAGATTGTTATTTAAATTGGCTAGTGCTAAAACAGGACTTTTAGCATAGTACAATTTATAGACTAGATTTCTTATAGTTGAATGATGTATTGATATCATTTTGATATGATGGAAGGTGCTTTTTCAAATAGGTCCTGAAATGCAGGCCAATGAATGTCCTTGTAGTCCTCTGTATTGGTGCACTGGACAGGTATCTATATTTTGCCGTAGTTTCATTTTGATTTAGTCTTTGCCTTCAAATACTGATTGAGGAACTGGTGTAAAAATCTGAAAGATTTTTTTGGAAATGTTACACATTGGCGTGCGCAGCCATTTGTATACTGGACATTCTGGTTCAGTCAAATGGAGAGGTGATACTGAGTTTTCTGGGGATATTTTTGTAAGCAGTATTTCTTGTTGCATTATGGTATTATTAAGTTTTTCATACCCTCGTCCACTGCTATGTATTCCAATTGTATTTGTTTGCTTTTGTTTTTATGCTTCTTAATTGAAATATGGTTCTGTGCTCGTGGTGTGACTCCATTCACTTCCACAGAATTTTAAGAAGTTATTTTTGTTGACATTCCGCTTATTGAGAAGTCTTTTTTGTAATTCAGTAGTTAGTTTTGTTAGTAGTTTCATTCTGTTTAACACTAAAATAAATAACTTCCTTTTGAGAAGAATTGCACTATGAGTGCTTCTAAGATTAATTTTCTATGGTAGGTTTTAAGGGTTGTGCATGATTTCTCTCCTGCTTTTATAAGATTCTGAATGACTCTGTGGTGGATTTTTTGTTCTAAAATACTTATTTTTTTGGTATGGTTACTTGCCACTACATCAAGATTTATAGCAGCAGTGTTAGCAGTAGTGGTAGCTGAATTCTTGTTAATCACTTACTGGTTCATTTTACGTTTTGAAAGAAAGAGGAGGGAACGTTTTTGTACTGGAAGCTTGTTTTGCTTCGCTTATTGACTCTATTTGCTTGAACGTTTTGCACAAATTCTGCTAGAGATGGATGCTTATTTTGGACACTTTTATTTTCATTTGCTCTACTTTTTCGTTGCTTTCTACAGACTTGCTTTTTGGTAGGCATTCATTGGGGTCTGTTATGGTTGGGCTGTTCTGCAATGTATGTGTGCTGTGTGCATGAGTGTCTGAGTATGATGTCAAGGATGTATGTGGTCGTGTGTCATTGTGCATTGGACAGCTAAAACTAGTTGGGAAGGCTATTCTTGTATTTGTGTGTTAGTATCCTGGGGTTCAGATGACTGTAGAAAGTAAGCTAGTGGTGAGGAGAAGCACTAATAGTAAATCTAAATGGTATAGAATTAAAACAATTCTTTGTTCTGCAATGCTAACATTCTAGGGGCTGAGTTATGTCATTTGTGCACTGAAAAACAGGGATTTGTGCACCATTCTGAAAGCAAATCCATGTTTAACAAATGGGGATTTTCTGGCAGAATGGTGCACAAATCTCTGTTTTTTGGCGCACAAATCCCATGAATCAACCCCACAGTGTGTTTCAGTAACAGTAAGAATATTATGGTAGTATTGTGCTTACTTTTTTTGTTAGGAATGAGCAGGTTTCTTCTGAGTTGTTGTGTGTACTTCAGATGCTGCTGTTTTTCAAGAGAGTGGTCTTCACTGCAATTGTAAAAGAAGGAAGTTAGTCATTTTGTGTGTTTATAGCACTGATGTTAATTTAGATGTTTATTTTTATGTTTTTGTAGTAGTATTCCTGTTTGATAACTGAACATAGTGTGTGCATGTAGTTTCCTTTGACTATGTGCAGCCTTTATATTTTACTTACAATATGTTAGTTCAACATGTTTTTTCAAAACAGTAGAATACTAAGTATATGAAACTCACTTGGTCTCTTAGGGCTGTGTTATTGTATCTTAGGAGATAGAAGAAATAAAGATGCACTTGTTTTGCAATTGTTGTAAGGTAAATGGCAGACACTGTATAGAAAGGCATAGAATGCATGCATTTGTGCAGGTGTGGGTAGTAAAGCAGAAGGGTGTGATGTACAGGCAGTGGTGTAATTTCAGCTGTGAGCTTTTCAATGATAGTGTCTAGCTGTGTGAGTTTATAAAGATGCATGAACTTATTCTGGCTGTGTGTAATTTTATAATACACAAAAGTGTTTTTCTACAATTATGCAGTTATTTCTCCCATCTTTTAATATTATTCTTTTTAGATAATTGTGTGTGTAAAAAAGAATTTAGATAGCAGACAGGTTTGGAAGTGACAGTTGATTATAGCAGATGGGAAAATATTAGTAAGTTCATTTTATAGGTTACACAGGTTAAGTGGCAGTTACTCTGTTTATATGCATTTATAAGAGTTGTACATGTACTTTGCATAACATATGCATACCTGTGGTTTGTATTCATGCATGTGGATATGCATGCAGCTGCAAGTAGAAATCTTGGAGACTTGTACAGTAGTTTTTGTAGTAGGTGCTTTCCAATGATATGACACTTGTTCTCAGTGATCAACAGTACAGTGCTGAACTCTGATGATGTAGTTAGATGTAGAGGCCTTAGATGTGATTGGTGGATGGTTTTGTGACTGCTTAGCTGTATCCTATGAGGGAATGGCACAGAGAGTGAAGTAGAAAGGGTAGAAGGGCTGTCCAAGAGTTAAGCGTTCCCCAGACACCGCGGCTGTCCGCAGACAGGGCGTGCAACATCCGGGGGTTTTCCAGAAAATCCAGCATGGAAAGGAAACTGTTGGGATTAGTTGGGACTAACACAATCAGGTGTTGAGGTTGTGGATTTGTGTTGAAAGAGGCTGTGTGTAGTGAAGATGGAAGAGGTGGAGAATGTCAGGCTGTTGGTGCTTGGAGATATTTTTGTGCATGATTTACAGCAGTATGCTCAATGCAGCCATATGTCAAACAATTTTGATGTTAAAGGAGTGGAGGTGGTGTGAAGCACTGTGCCTGATTGCAATGTACAGGGAATTGTACAAGTTTGTGAAGATATAGGCAGGATGAACAGTCTCTGTGTGGTAGTTTTGCACTGTGGAGCTTTCCATTTGGGCTATGTCAGTGCCCCTACTTTGTTGGCAGATTTGGAACACTTGGTTCAAGCCAAAAATGTTTTCCAATGCGTCTATGGGAAGCATCACAATTTTTGGAACCCCCCCTATAATTCCCCCCTCGCCCCCCCTTGACGAAACGTCACCAAAATTTGCAGGATCGAGCTGATGGGTCCACATACTTGCAAAGTTTTCTGAGGATTCATTCAGGGGGGGGGAGTTATAAGCGCCCAAAAAGTGTTTTTATGTGTTGAGCAACTTAACCATAACTACAGCCATCCTTATTTGCAAAAATATGGACTGAGCAACTTAAACATAACTACACCCATCCTTATTTGGAACCATACCAGGACAACATATTGGGATTGCATCCCGGACTAATTTCCACAACCTTGCAGCAATGACTGGCCCACAATTCACCCACCTTGAGAAAGACCCTAGAGGGTCTAAACATGTGTCGGCTGACTTCTAACAATAAATATAGCACCAATAATAGTTTTCAAACTGCTTTATTACGACAACAGTTACTTATTGAATAAACCAGCACTCAGATGAACAGGGCTCACTCTTCTATTCAAAACCTAAGACTTGAAAAAAATAACCCCATCACCAGCAACAGGGTAATCCAATATAGCTACTATATCAAGCACAGTGAACTACCCATTCTACCACCCTGCTGAAGCTCTAAATTTAAATGGGAAAACAAAGTGCTGTTTGCATATAATGTTTTGTTTAGATGAGTACATTCTTTAATACATTAAGTAGTTCAGAATAGGTCTCCCGATCACCCCTGACATCTTGTTACCAACAATATAAACACAACACCTTGTGGGGACTTTTCAACAAAATTAAATTCATTTGTGATGTCCTCAGTGATGTCATCAATGACATTTGTGATGTCATCTTTGATGTCCTGGGTGTTAGTCTTAGCAGTTTATGGTGGGGACACGAGTTATGGGTGCTTAGATTACCATAACGGGCAAATTTCTTTGGCTTTTCAGTTTTACTTGTAACCATGACGTCCCTTTACCAATGTGTTTTCACTGAATTTCATAGGTCTTTATTAGTGCAACTTAAACACAACATACCTTTAACAAAATTGTTTCTGTGAAAATATATAACAATTGTACTTCACAGATTATAATGGTAGATAAATGTTGGAGGCCAACTTTAGATATGAGATTATAGAAAAGAGATTGAAACTTAAAATCAATATATGCAATGTGTTCTTAAACATATTAGACATGCAAGTAATCATATCCTTTTCAAATAGCAAGGAGGAAGTATCATTCAGTGGATACAAGTTGTCTCCTTTTGAACAACTGACAAAGGTTATAATTCCTATACATTATATTTCTGCATTGCTCACTATATATATATATATATATATATATAATCAGTGAAAAAACTTTGTTAAAAGGGACGTTATTGTTAAGTTGCGCCACTAAAAACCTATGAAATTCAGTGAAAAAACTTTGTTAAAAGGGACGTTATGTTTAAGTTGCGCTACTAAAAACCTATCAAATTCAGTGAAAAAACTTTGTTAAAGGGACGTTATGGTTCAAAGTAAAACTGCCCCTTTAAATTCGGCAGTTATGGTAAGATAAGCAACCATAACTCGCGTTATGCAAGAAGTCGAGCGAATGCAAGAAGTCGGGCGCCACCAAAAATCTGACGCGCTCCACGGCCCACGCCGTCCAATCAGCGAACACGTCGGATGTCTGTGGACATCGCGCAAGCCGCTCGGCCAATCAGGGCACTGTCCGCGGAGCGAACCGGGAAGTCCGTCTGCGAAGCTAACGGAGATATCATACATTTTTTTTTTGCCTTACCTTTTGGTCATTTTTAAAAAAACTACTGGACGGATTTACACCAAATTTGCAAAAGCACGCTTTAAGGACCAAACCCCTGCTCCTGCCACAAATTTGGTGTAAATCCGTCCAGCAGTTTGTGCTGTAGGCGTGAACAAAGTTTTTTCCCATTATGTCTATGGGAAAAAACAAAGGTTTTGGGACCCCCCCCTATAACTTTGCCCCCCCTGGACCAAACCTCCCCAAAGTTTGGTGAGGATTCGTCCAGAGGGAGCGAAGTTATAAGCCGCCCAGAAAATGCTCTTCCTATGGAAAAACCAACTTAACCATAACTACATGGATGCTACCGCGTCCATGTAATATATATATATATATATATATATATATATATATATATATATATATATTTCACATTACACAATACTCGCAAACAATGGTTCACATTTTGCTTATCCTGCTATTGATTAGCATATTGGTCTTTTTTATTTGTGTCTGTATTGGCCAGTCGCAAGTGAGGAGTAACACAATTAGAACAATTGGTTATGAATACAATGTATTATTTGAATTAATGGAAGTGAAAGCAAGATGTGTTTTCTCAAATGCAGTTGTCCTTTTTATTTTATTTATTTTTATTGATTAGATATACTTTTAGCCAAAAGGCTTTGTATAACACAAGGAACATACAAACATATACAGGTAATCAATACAAGATAAAATCACACTATTCTTAAAAATATATAGCATCAAGTACACGTTAAAATACTTCATTTAATACATTTTAAAATCGCAACAATCTTTACATAGAATATAACAAAGTGGTATATTAGATTAATATCGTTACCTCTCATAAAAGACATCCATAATTCAGTAGTGTGTGTCACATCAATAGCATTGTTAAAAGATTTAAAAGATTTGGTTCTAATCATGGTTAGACTTTCACAAATCATAATTAAGTGATAAAGTGACTCAGAGACATTATTGCCACATAGGCGACATTTTCTCATTTCATGTGGAATATTCATAATATTGCCTTTGGTTGCTAGCGCTACAGTCATATTGAATTTCATTAAAAGGTAGATACAAAAAGTGCTAGTGCTCGGATATGCAAGGATATATTTAGGGGGCATTCTCGTTAAATACTCTTCAAGAAACAGGCCACTATTTGACTTCGAGCCAACATTAATAACATTTTGCTGATCCCAAAACTCAGACACTTTCTTTTTTATGTCCCTTTTTTGCGCAGTTAGCATTATCATTCCAGGAGTACTCCCAGGTATCCATTATGGTATATCCTTTGTAGAATGCCAAAGGTGCCAACAAGCATATTTCCTTCTAATCGAAGATATGCTTCTACATATGGCAAAATAATCGTGTCATTTTTAAGAATAACCACCTTTTCATAACTCAGTACACATTGACATGTATAGGCACACCAAATTCCTTTAATGGCGAACTCTAGGTGCAGATATTCAACACTCAGGCTGTGTGGTAACCGAAAGAGCTTCCTCAAGAGTTTAGCCTCAAATACCACCGTACGCAGTTGTCCTTTGTTTATTTCAAATAATCACTACTTAACATAAACATAAGGTGCCATTACATGCACAAAACTAGCAGAAGCCTCTATCCAAATACAGATATTCTTAAATCCCACAGTTAATGCTGCAGGGGGCTTTTAGGTTGATTCAAATGTGAAATTGCAATTCGGAACACTGAAAGTACAGGAACGTAAATAGTTCACACGCAATTATTACTTTATACAATCTTAAATGTAATATACATCAGCATTCTTTGTAAAATTACTATTTAGAGAACATACGAAGAAATATTGTAATCCCTGCTTCATTCTACAGACTTCTGCTTTTCAGTCAGCATTCTCAGTAACACCACATCTCGTTTGGCAGGAGGACCCCATTATCTTGTGTTACAGCACTCTTCAACATTTTCAAGAAAAAGTTGATACATTAACTGCAAGGTAGACACCAAAGCTTTTTGCACACGATACATTTTGATATTTAAATTTTGATTTCACTTAAAGCTCCAAGCTCCAATAATCCTAATCAATCAATTTAATACATTTAATGTGTCATTATCTTCGAACTATAGTATTTATGATTCCCTTTTTTTCAGGTATCCATACAAGTACTCTTCTCTTTCTGCATTATTTTCATAACTGAAAATTACACTTCCATGTTCCTTCAAACATATATCTGAGTGGATGTCCCACTGCAAATAGTTAATGCTAAGAACTGTGCATCCAGCAAATCAAGTTCCTATTTTGGTGGCAGCTCTAAAATAAACATTGTATTCTCATTATTCACTAAACAGTGTCACTGCTATGTGTTGTAAATTGTAATATCCCATTTCCTCGCAGGCACATTTGTTGGCAGCCCGTTAACTCATAAGTATTTGACCACATTTTATCACAAAATATAGATAGGTTTGGTTTAGGTATTTAAAAAGGTGAGGCATGTGAGGGGGGAGGGTTCGCGTGTCTTCACCAGCATTTTCGTGCAGTAAAATATGGTTATAAAATCGAGAAAATGGGATTTGAGGAAATGGCTGCAAGGACATCACATTTCAAATAAATAGGAAATGTCTCCTTGCCTAACTAAAGTGAGCAAACCAAGCACCTCGGCATGCGAGTGTGCACTTTAAGGCATCTCTGCAAACCAAAATAGTAACAGCAATGAAATGTGTGTCTGCATCCCTCAAATACCTAGCAGACCTCTCTTAAACAAAGGTTCTTGCCTTCCAGAAGACTAGAAATGTACCCTAAGGTAATGAATGCAGTTTCCAGACTGGTCAGACCCCCTCATATGCACATGCTCATATCCTTGTTGTGTTGTACATGGGGCACAAGGTATGTAGTTAAGAGAGAAAAAGAGCGACAGGGGGAGAGGGGAATTGACAGATGCAGTGTGAGATAATTAAATGGCATCCGGCTACAAAAGACCTGGGGTAGGTGTGCAGGTTTTGTTTTTTTAGGCCTACTCCCCGAATCCCCTGAATAAGATCTCTTATTACCATACACTTCACACACAAACTCCCCACCACCAGCTGCCGCAGGCTTAGCCATCCCCCTATCAACACCAACAGACCCATGATAAAGCTATTTTAATTAGCCTTCTCACATCCCCTCACATTAGCTTCTGACCAGACCCAAAACACTGTAATCTATCAGAATGTGAGTGTTTCCTTACAGCCAACATAATGCTCCCAAGTCTATCTGCCAAACCCATAGAAAGCAAATCTTCACACAGGAACCAGGTATTTCTGACCTGCACCCATAAACAAGACAAGTTTTAGACCTGCCTCTCCCAACAGTAAGGTCACCAATATTGTCAGCAGGGCACTATACAACAGACCACTTAAACGTGAAATGGGGAACCCTCATTTACCTTTTTCCTAGCACAATACGGATTCTGATTGAGTTCACTCTTTTCAACAGTTCATTGGATGAATATCTGGTACAGTTATTCAAATACGGAAAAGTAATGTGGGTGAAATGTGTGGTGCTCCATGTAATGCAATAGAAGAGACTCAGACAAAAGTTCAGTATTGAAGTGCACTGGCAAAACTGTATATTTTTCAAGTCATGTAGAAAGCACTGAATTACAGTAGATTCATCAAACATGAGAGGTGAATCAAGGTCAGCTTTCTGCTGCCACCCGATTTGTCCCTCCACAGAGGCATGATGCAAACTTGCTCTTTAGGATACATAATAACGCAGTTTACTGGGCATGAATTCAAATGACAGAACCCTGTAATAGAGAGGGAAAAAATGTGTTGTAATAGGAGTGTGAGGATGCTAGTATAAGCATCCTCCATAACGCCTTAGATCTCAGCATGTACCAAGCATTCAATGATGATAGTTGATAAATAACACATTTATCAACCGAAAATAACTTTCTCCCACACCTAAGTCAGACAATTCATGAACAGAAACACAAGAGATTAAGTACTAAAAAACACCAACTCTAGATTGGTGTGGACCTTGTTCATGCCATTCACCTTTCCCAGTGGGCCTTCTTGGATGTTTTCAAGGACACATCTCTCATTTGTCATCACAATTTGACAGCTACTTTTGCCTGCTGTGCTCTCCAGCTTTCTCTGGCTACACAATAACTAGAACGAATGGGTCAAGGATCAGTGCCAAGCAGAAGGAACCTTCTGATCATGGATATATGACGATTAAGAGTCCCAACAATCACTCCCTCTTGTGCTCCTCTGTCTGTTACCACACCAGGGCAAAGCACATCCAGTGAAGATGTTCATTAAGCCTTTCAATGAGTATATCCTGCTGGTTTTGCATGTGGGGATGTACTCTAAATGAACAATCAAATGTCTTCCATGGTTCTGAACAATCCCATTCAATTTCAATGTCCTTTACTATAGTTTTAGACATTGGTGTAAGATCATTTATTCAGATTCACTTCTTAAATAAGATGGTGAAAGAACTCTATCAAAGCATATTATCATGCAATACATGTTTGAATCTGTTGTGTTTTGACAGGGAAATAATCACCGTGTACAGTATAGTACAGAACATATTTCTTGCAATGTATTTTTGTCATTTTTTAAAATTATATTAAATGCACTCTTTGATAGGTGGCTCATGTAGAAACAGGTTTTCAGATTGTAAAAGAATGGCACATTGGATTGTGTCAAAAATGATTACAAATGTTAAGACGGACACAGATGGATGGATGTGTAACATGAAGTATGAGGGAGTTTATTCATGTGCAGTGTTGATTCAAATGTGTGTATTAATGCGTTTATTAATGACCTAGAATCTTACCTTTGATTCATAGATTAAACAGGAAGACGAAGGTCATCTATGCTAAAACTGTATCAAGACAGACAATGAATGTACAGATATGCTGTTTATAGATGAAACATTTATCAAGCTTGAACTTTTCAAGAGGAAAGAGCTTCAGGAGAAAGGCACCCATATTGTAACAGCACACTGTGGGAGCAAATCGATGGTGATGTGGCCAGTGGGCCTGGCTAAAGATAGCTTTAAAGTAACATATTGTTTGAGACGGGGTAGTGTCTTGTCCGCCTTGTTCTCATTGTATAATCACTCGCTTGCTGAGATGATTTACAGTTTAGACTGTGATGCACCTAGACTTGGAGGCTAAACAACTGCCATAGTATTATATGCCGATGATGTTGTGCTGATTTCTCAGACCACTTCCGGCTCAGCTAGACAATTATTGTGTTTAGAAACCTTCTGTGAGGACCACGCTATGTAAATATGTCAAAAAACAAAATAAAGATCTATCACAGTAGAAAGAATCAAAAGGTTTCACTAAAATTGAAGGATTCTGAAATTGGTCTTATGAAGCATTTTGAATATTTGAGAGTCTGACTCTGATAATGGTTCCCGTGGCAATCAAATCAACCATGATAGTTGAGTGGTGAGACTAAAAGCAAGTGCTACCTTAAGCTTCTCTAAAAAAGCTTGGAGAGAGAGCAACGGAAGGATGTCTTGAGATCTACAAAATTCAAGCACAATCGTCTACACTTTATGGGGCAGAATTCTGTTTTTTTCATTTTCACATGTTATTGATTTAGGTTAAAATAACTATTTTGAAAAACCTTTTATACCTCCCCAAGAGTTTCTCCACAATTGCAACGTATTTAGAAATTGGGTTGATCCATGTCTAGTACGAACTCCAACTCAGAATGTTGTAGTTGTGGATTTGTATTAATATGAGAGCTGAGCTGAGTGTCCAAAAAGCCTCACTATGGGAACTTTGTAACTTGAAAGCACGGCGAGTGATGAAATGGATTAGCTCTGTGAAAAAAAAATTTGATTGGATCTTGATATATTTAGTCTCTGGACCAATTCCCACTTTAAGGAGCTCAACTAAAATAAATAATTTGAGGAATGGGCACTATCACACTGTTTCTGGGTGTGCTCTGGGCCCTATGTCTATCATGTATCTATGTTTTAAACATCATGTGGCTGTGAAGAGTACTTATATGTGATAATGTGATTTAGGAAAAGAGCCATTCATGTGAGATTCAGATTGGGCATGCTCCTTACTTCTGATGTCATGGCATCTCGATGCAAATAATCATCACCTCGATGTTGATATTGTTTTTCAGCTGTAGAATATCTGAATCATTTCCTGTTTTATTGCCCTTTGTCTAAAGAATTAAGGTCAAACCTTCACACTCCCTTCATTGTCTAGAACAATATTAACAGTGCAAGGGAAGTAGCTGTGTTTTTCAAAAACGTTGTCAAACCCTGAAATGAGCTTGCTGCTGATTGGTCTAAACTTGTTTGTCAAATGAAATTGAATCGTATCCACATTTTTTTAATTGTTTTACCCTTAACAGTTTTCACCGTTTTTTTGTGTACTTGTTATACTGAAGCTAGTATGAAGAATGAAGCTGTTTTATGATGATGTTTTGGTTTGTGTTGTTTGTTTTGCTTTTATGGATGAAATTGTATCCGAATAAAAATGTGTTATACTGTAACCAGCACACAAACCATCTATTGAAGGTCCATGTCTAAAGGGACATCGCCAAGCATGGTACAAAGACCGTTGCTCATCTTTACCAGGGTAACAGTACAGCTGTCGTCAAGGATAAAACTGAATGCAAAAAGTGAATACAGGGCAAACATTTATGTCCAACACATCCAAAGGCACTTTATAATTATGGACAACAGCTCCAAATATTACTCAGGTGCCGCATGCATGAAGAGCCTGGGTCTGAATTGGGTCAAGACTGGATTTGCCAGACCTAAATCTAATCAAAATGTTTTGGGCACAATCCAAGGTTCATTTGTAGCTTGCTCACAAACCCACAGGCAATGCATAATATGTGCTGCAGGACACGTGGCTGTGTTAATTAGATGCCTCCAGTGGTCACTGAGGAGAATCGGGCTATGACAAATATGTATGCCTAGATCTCCATGACCCTCATGACTGTAATTAACTTTTCCACTTCACTCTCTTGGACATGGGCAAGACAGCATCTATGACCAAATTGTGCTGCCAGTGGAGATTAATCATCCTCTCCTACACCTGCAGAAAAGCTGTCTCTTTGAACTCTATAACTATGCAAGATAGGAGTCCTGAATACATAGAGCATATCTGTGAGATATTTGTGAGCCAAGAAAGTGGTGATGTGAGTCTATGGCACCATCATTTTGGGTGAGATAATTTAGCACCATTTCCAAATATCACTAACCTAATTTATTTAGTTGCCTCCGGGGAAACTGCTGTAAGGGTGTGACGGAGAAACACATGAGCAGTAGCTAGTCACTGCTCTTTAACACTTGATTCACTCTGTAAGGCAGCTCACCCATCCTGAGAGTCCAATCACATGTCATGGTGGTGGTAGTGAAACAATACAACTTTGTAGACAAAATCTAGATTAATGCAATGTCAGGGAGGACAGAACAGTGCAACCTTGGCATGAGATACTGTGTGCATGGTACTGCTATCACGTATTGCTCACCTACATACCACACTTAACAGGCATGTACATAGAGTGTCCCAAAAGCCTCTTCAGAGCTGCTTTAATGTTCTTTGTTGGCACGGGTCCGGATTAAAACAAATGAATGCTGGCCTTGTCGATCCATTTTATTATGGGTTTCTAAAAAGGGTATTGTTTTTGACGTTCACCTTTTACCTTGGTCCTGTAGGGTATTTTGTGGAGATTTGGGGCCTGACGGTATTTTATTATCGCCGAAAAATAACTTAGCAATAATCACTCTTTGTATTCAGATTTGGCCATGTGCAACAATAATACAGTGGACATGCATTATTTCAGCACCCAGGCATGCATATTTGGTATACGTGGTTGGTATGCGTGGTTGGTGGTATTTTGGTGAGCATAATTCCCTTGTTTTATTTGTGGCCCCAATGTCCAGAATCCCTTATCTTTGCTTAGATTTTTTGTGTAATCACTAGAGAGACCTCAGACCTACATTTTAGGAATACCACATTTTCAGTGTTAGTGTTAGTGTGCCACCATGGGCGATCTCACTGACTTATTTACGACAGAGAGCTATATGTGGTAATTTTATGGTAATTTCCACTACCTTATATACGGTAGGGAACTATGTTCAGAGAGTCTCTCTTCCCATTGGCTCATGTACCTCCAACGAGCTATGCTACAAACAATCACTCTCAACTCTCCATACTGAATATGTCATGCACACATCTGTCTTAAAATGACAATTGTATTGCTTAAAAATCTCCCCTCATCATCAGCACTGTATTGGTAAATAGAAGACACACCACCTGTCTGCTTTCAAGTATTTTTCTGTATTATAAAAGTTGCATTTAAACACGATCTCACTCTTTACAGAAATAAATAAAACAGCACATTAACAGCATTGTCTGAAATACACTGAAAAAAAAAACTGGCAGAGAACAGAACATAATTTGCAACATTAACGTGTGATTAAGGCACCAGAATCTCTTTTCCTACTCTGACTGAACATTCTCGTCTCGTACACACTTAGCTCCCACACTTATGTAATTACCTTATCTGTTCAGTCAAGTTTTCTTTAGCTGTTCTCTTTCTGAATGTGGCTCCCTTGAAGATTAACCCCAGTAAAAAGGAACGCCTGCCTTCTTAAACCGGGGTCATTGCCTGGAATTCTCAGCTTTTGCAGATAGGAATGCTCCAACCAGGAAAAGGTCTTCCTCCCAGCTCTGCCAAATCTTGACTGTCCTTCTCTCTCCTCCAACTCCCCCCAGCAAAACTCTGATCACTCCCTCTAGCATGATACTTGCTATGACGCTGCTCCAATCAGAATCAATCATGCCATCTCCTCCTTCTCTACACAATGGCTCATTTTTATAGTAATACTTTGTAACCGACTGATTTGCTGTTCTTTCGAGCTCTTTTGCTTCCTGTAATTATGTGGACAGGGCAGCAGAGAGGAGAAAAAAAAAATGGATGTGCGTTTAAAAGTTCACTTTCAGAATAGGCCTAATTCTGCAGTGGAGACACATTTTTATTAGTGGATTATGTTTCATTAGTCAGGTTAGTTATCAATAAGGTTAGTTATTATTTTCAAATGTGTCTCTCGCACCATAGGCATTTCAGGTGAAAATAGTGTGCATTTTTGAATGTGCACGTGTGCTTTTAACTGTAAAAATAGATTTGCATCTTATATGTTAAAATCGTTTTTGACTGAATAGCCTGTCTTTTCTTGTTAATCTGGTAACACATATAGCAATGCACCGCACCCTTGTGGTGGTGCTGCAAAAAAAAAATTGCTACCTGTGCAGTAGTGCTGTACTCTGTGCTGTTTGCTACCTGTGCAGTAGTGCTGTACTCTGTGCTGTTTGCTACCTGTGCAGTAGTGCTGTACTCTGTGTTGTAACACGCCAAATATCCTTACATACCCTCCTTTTGTTTTTAGAATCTGGCTACGATCCAAGCCAATTCCTAAAAATAATTTGTTCTTTTTCTTCTTTTCACAATATAGCAATCCAATAAAATGAATATTCATGTGCATCAATGAAAAAGTTGCAATCAATACAGTATTCATCTGAGTTCATTAGTTTACAAAATGTTCTACATTTGCCTTCTCAGTGGAAGTGGCATTACTCTAAGTTTAGATTTTTCAAGTCAATTAAAACAATGAAATAAAACAACTAACCAAAACAAATAATTAATATAACAAATTAAAATAAATAATTAAAATAATAAATACGTGGAACTCCATATGTCAGCACTCTTGTCTGCCTCTGATATGTCCCGACCAGCGATGTTATTTGGTTCATTCGAGTACACTTTCATCTTGGCAATCTTAGATCCATAGGAGTCATCTTTTTCAGCATTCTGGTTATCTTGTCTTCACCTCCACCTGGAGGCAGGCATCTTTTGGTCTTCATCCAGGGGACTCCAGGACTCCATCGTCTCCCGTGGCCTCTGATCCCGGAACCTCCGACCAAATAATGTTAATTTTCTAAATTAAATAGAAAATAAACAAATTAAGTACATAGCACAATACTAACTTCACCCTTTTGCCAAAAATAAAACATGCTTGGTAAAAATATTTCGTTTTTCTTTTTCTGAAATTAAACACAAGTTAAAAGAAAACAAGCACACATAAACAGCATTCAATATTTAATACATTTTCTCTCTGCACACCAACCATGAGCTTCCGTTATATGTGCATTTATTTATTTATTTATTTATTTATTTTATATTATATATTTTACATATACTACAGTGTTTATGTGCCATCATAACAATCAACTTTTTTAACTTCTTTGTCACTGCCTCCTGATTACACCCATTTATTTTCTCTTTTTGTGTTCAAGGGACTTTATCTGTTTCTACATGCTCAAGCTGCCTGATCTCATGTCTGGGATGGCATGGTTTGATTTGATTTACATGGACAAACTGCTCTATTGCTGTTTCACCTTCATTTTTCAAAATTTTATACACTACAGGAGAGACCTTATCTATAATTCGAAATGGCCCCTGCCAGGCTGCTAGAAATTTAGAATTTTTCTGTTTACTTTTTCCAAAATGAAACTTGTATACCTGATCCCCTACACTGTATTCCTTTATTGATGTCTTTTTATCATAATACGATTTTGCACTGTCAGCAGCTCTTTCCAGATTTCTCTGCACAAAAGCAAATGCATGTTGCAAATGCCTCCTCAGTTCATCAATATATTCATGAACTGTGGATGCACTCACAAGGGTTTGCTCATGTTTTCTGTATAGTAGGTGTTGTGGTAACACCATTTTCCTACCTGTTAAGACCTCATGGGGGCTAACACCTGTTGCTTTGGCAGGAGTCGACCTGATTGCCATCAAAACCAACGGTAAACGTAAATCCCAGCTCGAACCTGCTTCTGCCACAAATTTCTTTAAAATATCCACAACAGACCTATTGCTTCTTTCAACTGTACCTGAAGACGCCGCCCGATATGCGATATGTAGTTTCCTTTTCACACCTAGTATTTGCCATACCTTACTCATTAGAGTACTTGTGAAATGACTTCCTCTGTCTGACTCAATTCTTTGTGGCAACCCAAACCTTGAGAACACATGGTTCACCAGCAATGTGGCTGCTGTTTGCGCACTACAATCTGGTGCAGGATTGCATTCAATCCACTTCGACATCAAACATACTACACTCAAAATATAACGGTGTCCCCTGCTCGACCTTTTTAAAGGACCTACATAGTCTATTTGCAAATCTGACCATGGGAGAGTTAGGCCTCTTTTCATCAATGGTGCTCTATGCATTGGTGAAGCAGGTTTAAATTGGGCGCATACTAGACATCCTCTAGTATATAATTCCACATCTTGGGACATATGTGGCCAGTAAGCATAATCTTTTAGTATTTCTAATGTTTTTTGTGAACCTCTATGGCCTGCAGTTATGGCATCATGTGCATGGTGTAGCATTAGTCCTCTGAATGAAAGGGGTACTACCCACTGTATTTGCCCTGTTATGGACTCTCTAATCATGAGTCCATCCTGTAATCTAATTTGTGTTTTGTTCTTTAATAACACCCTCAACTCTTCTTTTCCCATACAATCATTTTCTGTTAAAGGATTTTGTTCGGGGTCTATCAAATGATTATAATAGATTCCCAAAATTTGATCATTCTTTTGTGCCTCAATCAAATCTTGGTCTGGCGTGTCATGACTCCACTGCACCACCGGTTGATCTACCTCCTTTGGTGCTTTAGAACGTGTGACTGCATCAATTTGTATTTCACCCATTAAATAATCAATAGGTAGCAATTCTCCCATCACAGCCCCAATCTTAGCCAGGTGGTCTGCCTTATCATTTCCCTCCTTATCCTCTCCTGGTGTTTTTAAATGCCCACGAATTTTTCTCCAGTATATTGTTAACTCATTCTCTGACACCAATTTGTCTATGGCTTGTATCATTTTTCCATGCTTAAGTGGCTTTTTGTTATATGTAACCATGCCTCTTGCTTTCCAACCAGGCAAATACTCCACAAAGCTATTCCGTGCATAGTCAGAATCAGTCACCAGGACAATTTCACTGAACTTTTTATCAACTGCAGTAGCAATTGCTTTATAAATGGCTGCCAATTCCGCCACCTGACTGCTCCTATCTCCAATCCTCATCCCTATACTGGGAACGCCTTCACATTTCAACCAGACATTTCCTATTCCTGCCACTAATTGTTTATTACTGTCATTTTCAATGTGAAAAGCACAACCATCCACATACACAGTTGGCAAATCCTTGCATGTTTTTTCATCAAAAGCTTTGTGTGGTGATTGTTCAAATTCTTGCAAACTAGTTTCCACTTCCATTTCATTTGTTATTTGTTCAGCTGCACAGTCATGTAAGTCAGCTAACCCTTGAGCAATTGGGCTCTTTTTATTTTGTCCATATCTCACTTCTACGGGAAAACCTTGTAATGCCAGCGTCCATGAAGTGATTCTGGATTGCGCTAGATTACCTGATCTAATTCTTTTACTCTCTAAAAACTGCAAAGGTTTATGATTTGTTTCAATAATTACCTTTTCTCCCTGAACAATGGGGCGGAAATGTTGTAGCGCCCACACAGTGGTTAATAGGGCCTTTTCACATTCATTAAATTTCATTTCAACTTGGGAAAATGCCTTACTTGCATATGCAATGGTTTTGTGATTCAAATCGTGTTTTTGTGATAACACTGCTGACATACAATGTTCAGAAAAACCTATTTCTATAAAGAAATCCCTGTCCTTTATGGGGTATGCTAAACATGGTGCCTTTACAAGACATTCCTTTAATTTAGCCACTGCATCAGACTGCCCTTTTTCCCATTTCCAGGGAGTATTCAGTTTAAGCAGTTTAGTCAATGGTTGAGTGATTTCTGCATAATTTTCAATGAACTTTCTGTTATAGCCTGTCATCCCTAATAAACTTTTTACTCCTTTCACATGTTTAGGATCTTTTAATCTAATTTTCTTCTTTTGTGGATTTAGCCCATGTTCAGTCACTTCATGCCCTAGAAAGTTCACTTTTTTCTTGCACCATTGTGCTTTTTGCAAAGATACTTTGGCGCCTGCTTTCTGCAATTGGCCAAGTACATGTCTTATTTCATCAAAATGGCTTTTCAAACTTTCATTTTTTATCAGGACATCGTCCACATAAACTATTGTTCCTCTTTCCGCTGCATCCGGCATGGCCTTTCTCAAAAATATGCCAAATTCACTCCCACTATTGATGTACCCGAACGGAGCTCTAAGCCAGGCATATTGAGTCCTGTCAAATGTAAAAGAAAATAAATGTTGTATCTCCTCTGCCAATGGCACGCACCAATATCCAGAGGTGAGATCTAATGTGGTAAATACATTTGAACCATGTACCTGAGCTAGGCCCTGATCAATGAATGGCAGTGGCCATCTAGATATTGGTACTCTTTTATTTAACTCTCTCAAGTCTGCACACAGCCGCCATTGACCATTTGGCTTCAACACACCTAAAATAGGTGTATTGAATGTGCTATGAATGGGCCTGATGATTCCCCGCGATTCCAAATTTTTAATAATCTCTGCCAATGATTCTAAACATGCCAGCGGTAGTCTATACTGGCGCACAAACACTGGATTTCTGCTACACCCTTCTGGTATTGTGGCCACATGTAAATCAGTTAAACCACAATCATAAGCATCTTTTGCAAATACATCCTTAAACTCCATAAATATCTCCCTCAGATTGTCCCTCTCTTCATTGCTTTCACATGCATCTGCTAAGGAGATCTGCTCTTCTACCATTTTGGAAAATTCTGGAAAATCTTCGGGTAAGGGAATCTCGGCGCTTTCTTTTAACTGTGTGGCTGTGTCTTTTTGTAAAGCTGCCACTTTTAAATATTTTGGCATATCAGCTTCCACTTCAATGGGCTGATTTTCTGTTTCATTTTCATTTAAATTAAATATTATGCAATCCTCTTGATGGCAGCACACTGTCTCATTTGAATCATAAGGATACACAGAATGAATTTTAAATATTCCTTTGGGCTGAGAGTCCAGGTGTTCTGGCAACTCGCCCTTGGCATCTACATATTTTTCAGGCATATTCCCAATCACCATGTTATTTAAATCTGCCGTATAATGTGATTTTTGTATGGCCATTCCTAATGGGGAGTTTTCCTCTAAATGAATATCCTGACAACCTTTATTATTTACCATGATTTTTACAGATCCCTCACCAATGTCTACCAATGGAATGTATTCATAATCCAGGCCTTGCTGTTTTATGGATTCATTCAGGCATACAAATGCATCAGAGCCTTTCATCTGCTGTCCATTTTTGCATTTCAGTGTTATTGCAAACTGTTTTGTAAATGCAGGAATAATAGTATTTTTCCTCATTTGTAATTCGATTGCATAAGGAACCAGTTGTGCACAATGATAAGCCCTTCTTTTGTCTTCAAACTCAGGTGCCGGACCACCTAGGCGTGACCATATTTTTTGATTAAGGAAATCTAACACCATACACATTCTGTGCATGATGTCATTTCCCATGTAAAATTCATTTTGTGCTCCACTCACTATCCATACATTATGGTAAATTGTTTTCTGCCCAATGCTAATTTTAAGCATGCATCTGCCTGCAATTCGGTTTTCAAAGTCTGGACTGTCCAACCCAGAAACATATTGGTTTTTAATCCTAAATTTCGGGATTTCTTCTCTCTCCATAATTTTTTGCAACAATTTCTCATTAATGAAACTCCTTTCATGTTCAAGCGCTAAAGTGGCTTTTATTGTTTTAAGATAATCATTTATACCAACATGAACCCATGGTTGCTCATCTTCCATGTGTATTTCTGCCAGAGTGGTAATGTGTTTTTCTGAATCTGTTTTAGGAGCAATATTCTGTTTGCACGTTTTCTCTTTTAGATAAAAACATAATGTGTGCTCATCTATGGCAGTCTGCCAATCTTTCCTTGGGTCCAAGTATATTTGTACAGGTAGTTTTTCATTGTCGCTCTGCATTTTGTCTTGACACATTAATATGACAGTGACACTAGGTATGCAGCTATTCTGGAGATATACCTCCACAGCATCATTTGTTTTGGCAACGGTGTGACATTCATTTATATTGCTGTTTTGTGATTTTAGTTTCTTAGACCTCAATGGTTTTTTGGTTAAGGACCACAGCACTCCATTCACCCAATCTATGAGAGGAGACAATCTTTTCTGGCAATCTGTCCCCATCAGAAATGGAATTTCACAAATAGATGTGATCAATACCTCTTGTTACATTCTGTGCTTTCCTATTTTTATGTCAACCTCAGTTACACCTATGATGGGCACCTCCTCCCCATTAAAGTTATGCACTGGGCCTTGATTTTCCTTCACTGTGATCTGACTCTGTGGAGGTCTCCCTTCATTGATACTCTTTACCAGCTCCTTGGACATAATTGTGGCCTGTGCGCCAGTGTCAATCATAGCAAAGGTGTGGCATTTTTCTTCTACAGTGATGGGTGCATAATATCTGTCCTCAACTTCCTCTAATACACATAAGAAATGTGAATTCTTACTGATTTCAGGGCTCACCTTTCTCAGGTCTTTTTCACTTTTGGCTAAGCACATTGGTAAATGAAAAGACATTTTTACCTCCTTTTTACCCATTTCTGTGCGAGAGATTTTATTCATTTCTCCATGTTCAGAGGTTTTTTGGAATGTGGCCACTGTTCGCCCATCCATCTGGGTAACATCAGAGACCACATTACAATCCTCCAACTGAACATGTGTAACAACATCATTCAGCAATTTGTCATTTTTTAATTCTGTGCATTTGTGATCATTTAGTGTAGTACCAGCCCTTTCAGCCTCTTCAAAAATATGTGGCTCAAAGAATTCTTCAGGTGATTGACTTGTACCCTCCTTGTGAGTATTTCCTTTTTCTGTCTGTGTTTGGTCATTGTTTAGCTTGCCCAGGGAAGGAGCTATAGCATCCCCACTTACTCCCTGTTCACTGGTATTCCCCATGCATGAATCATTTTTCTTAAATCTGTCCCTTTGTTCTTTTGGAATTCCTAATGTTTCTTTTTCATTTGTGCAAATCTTTACTGTTTTATTTAGCTCTAAGTTAAACCGTACCTCTTTTTTAGAAGTATTTGCACTTTCTGTCACAATTTCATTTACTGGTACTTTCATTTTTAATCCATTAGGCATCTCAGAGTCTTTATGCAAAATTATATCAGAGCAATCTGTCATTTCGGCACTGCAGTTATCATGAGTACTTAGTCACTTTTCGGAAGCCCCCCGGTCATTGCTATGGCCATCAGCCCCCTCTTTGGAAGGTTGTTTTTGCGCTGTATAGAGCTTTCCTATTTGCTCAGCTAACATTTTCACTTGGGCCTCAAGGCACTGGAACCTTTCCATCTCTCTAGGATCCTCTTTCTGTGGCCTAGGTCGATATTGGTTGTTTTCCCCCTGATTGGATCTATTCTGATACCTCTCAGGTGATTGATGTCGGTTGGGATGGTTTCTGAACTCTTGATTCATTTGTGGAGGGGAGCGGGTTGTACCCATCCTTTGATTATAGTCCCCTGGTGGGGAATCATTGTACTGGCGTGGACTGTAGTTCATGTTTTGCCTCATGTCCTGTCTCTCAGATTGTGGGTACTGGCCCCTATATTGATTTCCATTATCAGTAAATCGATCCACATATTGGGGCCTATCCTGATTACCATATATCATGGTGCTGGGATCAAATCTGCTCTGTGTCCCCAATGACTGGTAGGGACCATCATTTCTTTGATCTTGATTTTGTCTCTGGTTATTGTTCATACCTGCCATATCAGGCCGATATCCTACCCGGGGTCTGTCCCCTAAATACCTAGGGCTGATGTAGCTCTCTCTATTACTAGGATCATGTGATTGGAACATTGGTACAGGAAATGGCGATCTTTGTTGATTACCCCTTTGTTCAGGTGTCACATTATTTTTACCTTGGCTTTGAGCAGACTCAAGGGACATTTTGGCTGACCTGATTTCCATTACTGTGGCTGAGGGTTCTTTAGATTTAGGTCTAGTATCTTTCATTTTATCACTTTCTCTACCCTGACAATAGAGTACCTCATATAGTTTTGTGCTTTGATGTACAATCCATTCAAGGGACTTGTCACGGTCAAATTCACGGACCTATTGGGATATGATGTCTTTCTGTAGCCCATAGAAGTATGCAGTTTTAAACTCATTGGAATTTGAGTCAAAAGATACATCAAAGCGAGAAAATGCTCTTTTTAAGTCTTGTAAAATTTGGCGAGGGGATATATTAGGTCAAGCAGTAATTGTGTACGCGACTTTCTTTGCCTCCTGCAATGATTGAAAAGGAGAAAAATGACGCCTAATTTCTTTTTCAAACTCCAGCCATGTCATATTCTGCTGTTCATTTAATCCCCTTATGATGCTGGCCGTCGGGGCATCTAAAGTTAAATGAAAATATTGTCTGTACTGTTCCTTAGGTATCTGGAGTGCTTTAAAAATGTCATGTACCGCTTCTAAGTGATCCTCAATGCAGCATTCACCTCCCTTTTTAAATGGTTTGATCAGGGCTTTAATGGATTTCATTATTTTTATGGGGCTACTTGTTGCAATGCATGGAATTGCACTATTTTGTGATTCAATCCTGTTTTCAGGTGTATGAGATTGGTGGCTGCCCCCAATGGGAGAATCAAATCCCCAAAGGGCGCTGCAACCAAGTTCAGTCACCGGCCCAGTCACTGGAGCACTAGCTCTTTGGGCAGAGCTAGAATTCACCTCCACTCCATTGAATGTGGTACCCTGCCGCCTCTCCTGGGACCTGGGAATGCACATTTGCTGTTCTAAGTCCTTACACTTTTTAAGGAGTCTGGTTGCTTCATTTTGCAAATAATTATTTTCATCACTCATCTTATTAATCACCTCCTGCATGTCGCACATTTGCATTTGGCATTCGTTGAACTCTTTATTTCTCTTGTCTCTTTCTTGAATCATTTTAATCATTTCTTGTTCTGCACTCTGGAGATCACCTTCTTTTTCACAATGTTCTTTTTGTAAAATCTGCATCTCTGAAACAACCTCATCTTTATCCCGTCTAATGTGATCCACTAAGGCTTTTAAGTGTGCCAATTCTTGCTCACTATCTTCAAATTGTTTCTTGCTTTTGGATAACTGAGTATCAAAGTCTCTGCATTTTAATTGCATGTCTTTTTGGCATACATCCAATTCTGCTCTCAACATTTCCTGATTTTTACTTGCCCCATCTAATTCAGTCTTTAACCTGTTAATTAGCTGAGTATCATTCTCTTGCATTCGCAGGGACTTGTTTAAAATAAACCATATTTTGCCGCATAGCCGTATTAAACAGTCTTTCTCTGCACTTTTATCGGCTGCATTCAATAATCTTGTAAGGCAGACCTGAATTATGCTGCCTTCTGCAAAAATATTGTCTAATTTTTCTTTCTGCACCTCACCCTGAATGCGGTTACTCCATTCTAACGTGCTATTCGATGACCAATTCCCATGTGCAAACAACTTTGCCTCTAAATATTGCACTAGATCTGAGAATGTGGTTTCCCTTTGTGACATTCTGAAATTCGTTTTTAGTGGCACACTGCTATTATAAAATGGGTTCCCTTTAATGTGCAAATGGCAGTGTGAGACACACTTGCCACACCCAGTAGGTACTCTATGATCACTTTCCCGGCCTGCAACGCACCATAAATATGTAGGGTATTTTGTGGAGATTTGGGGCCTGACGGTATTTTATTATCGCCGAAAAATAACTTAGCAATAATCACTCTTTGTATTCAGATTTGGCCATGTGCAACAATAATACAGTGGACATGCATTATTTCAGCACCCAGGCATGCATATTTGGTATACGTGGTTGGTATGCGTGGTTGGTGGTATTTTGGTGAGCATAATTCCCTTGTTTTATTTGTGGCCCCAATGTCCAGAATCCCTTATCTTTGCTTAGATTTTTCGTGTTATCACTAGAGAGACCACATTTTCAGTGTTAGTGTTAGTGTGCCACCATGGGCGATCTCACTGACTTATTTACGACAGAGAGCTATATGTGGTAATTTTGTGGTAATTTCCACTACCTTATATACGGTAGGGAACTATGTTCAGAGAGTCTCTCTTCCCATTGGCTCATGTACCTCCAAAGAGCTATGCTACAAACAATCACTCTCAACTCTCCATACTGAATATGTCATGCACACATCTGTCTTAAAATTTCAATTGTATTGCTTAAAAATCTCCCCTCATCATCAGCACTGTATTGGTAAATAGAAGACACACCACCTGTCTGCTTTCAAGTATTTTTCTGTATTATAAAAGTTGCATTTAAACACGATCTCACTCTTTACAGAAATAAATAAAACAGCACATTAACAGCATTGTCTGAAATACACTGAAAAAAAAAACTGGCAGAGAACAGAACATAATTTGCAACATTAACGTGTGATTAAGGCACCAGAATCTCTTTTCCTACTCTGACTGAACATTCTCGTCTCGTACACACTTAGCTCCCACACTTATGTAATTACCTTATCTGTTCAGTCAAGTTTTCTTTAGCTGTTCTCTTTCTGAATGTGGCTCCCTTGAAGATTAACCCCAGTAAAAAGGAACGCCTGCCTTCTCAAACCGGGGTCATTGCCTGGAATTCTCAGCTTTTGCAGATAGGAATGCTCCAACCAGGAAATGGTCTTCCTCCCAGCTCTGCCAAATCTTGACTGTCCTTCTCTCTCCTCCAACTCCCCCCAGCAAAACTCTGATCACTCCCTCTAGCATGATACTTGCTATGACGCTGCTCCAATCAGAATCAATCATGCCATCTCCTCCTTCTCTACACAATGGCTCATTTTTATAGTAATACTTTGTAACCGACTGATTTCCTGTTCTTTCGAGCTCTTTTGCTTCCTGTAATTATGTGGACAGGGCAGCAGAGAGGAGAAAAAAAAAATGGATGTGCGTTTAAAAGTTCACTTTCAGAATAGGCCTAATTCTGCAGTGGAGACACATTTTTATTAGTGGATTATGTTTCATTAGTCAGGTTAGTTATCAGTAAGGTTAGTTATTATTTTCAAATGTGTCTCTCGCACCATAGGCATTTCAGGTGAAAATAGTGTGCATTTTTGAATGTGCACGTGTGCTTTTAACTGTAAAAATAGATTTGCATCTTATATGTTAAAATCGTTTTTGACTGAATAGCCTGTCTTTTCTTGTTAATCTGGTAACACATATAGCAATGCACCGCACCCTTGTGGTGGTGCTGCAAAAAAAAAATTGCTACCTGTGCAGTAGTGCTGTACTCTGTGCTGTTTGCTACCTGTGCAGTAGTGCTGTACTCTGTGCTGTTTGCTACCTGTGCAGTAGTGCTGTACTCTGTGTTGTAACACGCCAAATATCCTTACAGTCCCAACCTCATCTGTGGTCAAATACTTTAATTTCAATAAACCTGTTTTGTTAGAAGCGTATGGCATCTGATCTTGAAGGTAACATACATCATAGCACATCCCCACCTTCCCAGTAATATCATATAATGTCTAAGATATCACACATGTCCATTCATTGTGAAAATGATACTGCCATATCCTACTAAACAGTGATGCAGTGTTTGGCCGTTTACAGATATGAACTGCTATTTACCACATGCTCCTAAATTGTCATACTTGCCAATGGTGTTTACACAATGCTAACTGTACAACTCCTAATGTGACACATGTTACAAACACCTATATGTCCATGATCTGTCCTCATTATTACAACCCACACCTTCATTCTCCTTCTATGAATTGAGAATGGGAAGGTAGTAAGTTCTACAATCTGTCTCTGCATGGGGCTTTAGGAGAGAGAGGACAAAAGTGGTGTAGATTCATGAATTGTATTCCACTGTTTCTATTGTATTCTTGTTGTTTAATGTAAAGCACTTTGGCATAAAGCGCTATACAAAAATGGATAAATACAAATAAATACACACACACATTGAGACAACTGGCAATTCCTAAGAATCCTTGACATCAGGGTTCATTAACCAGGCAGATCGTATGTATCTCATTTCACATCAGTATTAGAATTGACATTATATTGCTTCATCGCATACATCTATTTATTGGGTTTTTAATAGTGAGAATATGCCTTCCTTGTCACTTTAGAGAGCCATGAGACAATACAATATCAAACAAATGCTTATAAAAAATGGTCATCAGTCAAAGATGTGTTATTATTCCTGGGTTTCAAAAGAATCACCCTGACACGAGGGGGGTTGTTCCATCACTGGCAATATCCTGTGCCAGGGATTCTAGTGAAGGGATGCTGTTGCACATTTTGCAATTAATACATCAAGAGTGCTGAGCCATAGGATTATTTCCTGACGTCCCACTTCGACTCAAGGTTGTACCCATTATTTGTCTGTGCAATTGCTGTTCTTTGCCTGCACCCGTTTTCATGAACTCATTTTATTCTGGCAAACGAACTTTTTATCATTTGCAAGGCCAATAAGATCAGTGCCAGTTAGTGTCCCTTGTTAAGAGGAGGCCTAATGATTGACAGTTTCAGAGCAGTGTTTGGTTTAATGACTTTGTTATCACTTCAAAGAGAATTCCTTAAGGCATTCTTAATGACAACGTGCAGAACATCATTAGAACTTACTGTAAACAAAAGAGCTTTGGCACCAACAGTTCCATTGTCGAGTGACTGATGCAGGCGTGTGTGAATGCTGCAGGTCGAAGGTTTGAATTCCATGGAGTGAAACTCAGCCTTCCATCCATCCAAGATCACATAATTGACGTTCATGTAATTTCGTTGTAATCGATGAGTATGTGAGAACTGAGCACAACCAGATGAGGGAAATACATACAGTAGCATTATTTAAATGTTTGTATTATTACAATACATTTTTTTAAAAATACACTAGTTTATACTTTTGTTTGATCACGTCTGGTACATGTACACATCTAGCATACCACAGAATGCATATAATGGCCTTTACACACACACACACACGCACTAACACACACACACACATAGTATACCATATTTAAACTACAAAACGTCAACTTCTTAGTCACAATAAAACAACTTTACAAGCAAACAGTATCTCCTGACTTGGTGTACGCCGGAGAAACCTGCCTCAGAATAAAACCAGAGACGTGGAACCTTCTAGAACGTCAGTTTTGGAAGCATATACTACGACTTCCCAAATTGATCCCAATAGTTATGATCCGCCAAGAACTTGGATAAATATTGCTCCATGCACAAGTAGTATGGAACAGGTGAGGCTGTACCAAAAGGTAATAGTAAATGATTGTGGTCCACAATTCAAAGTCCTAAGAATGTACGAACTGGGAAATAAAGAGTGCACATTGGATGAATGGAAATCAGAATGTGATGCAGTCTTATAAAACCTAGGAAATACAACACAAACACTAATCGAAAATCCAATGGTGGTAAAGGAAAACTTGTGGGCCGAGGATTGGCAGAAAACTGAAGAGGCAAGAGCTAAATCTAGGGCCCACACACTGTTGAACTGGGACTGGGGATCAATGAATGCACGCCTGCTGTATTTGAAAAAATTCCCTCATGCCAAGCAGTGAGATCTATTGCTAAGATTTAGATTAAATGTGTTACATAATAAAACCACCTTACTAAGATATGGGAAACATCATAACTGCACAGACTGAAGACTCTGCAAATCTGAAAGCGAAACATTAAAGCAGTTATTTCTCTTTTGCTCAAAATTAAAAGACATGAGGACCATCCATCTATATGACCAAATTAAAGAGTTAAAAGACTCAGAGGCAGAGCACAGGTGGAAACTGATATATGGCTGCGAAACATGAAAACTAACGATGCCACTGCAAAGTTTCTGGAAGCTGTGTTACAGAAATTGAAGAAAGGGGATGAAACAACAAACTATGAAGACCAGAAGAAAAGCTACCAGGAAACAAAAAGGCTTGCAGAGACCTTTTAAAGAAAGGTGTGTGATGCCATTCTGACTTTATTTCATTTAATTTAATTTTATTGCATTTATTTCATTGTATTGGAGTAAACAATATGAAAAGTTTGTAATAAAATATTTTACACTAATAAAACAATAAAAACAACTTTATTAAAACAAACCCTTGAATGAAGCAGCAACTTTTGACATTCACCATTGCCTTTTAGTCACATAAACATAGACATCTCATTGACATTTCAAATGTTACAAAACCTACACTAATACCAACACCACTGTGTTTGCAAATGCTTTCTTTTCATTCCGCATGGGCGATTTCTTTTTTCTTGTTTTCTTTTTTTTATTACAGAGTCGCTAAACCTTTATAAAATAACTAAATATGTTTATAAAACAGAAAGCTGGATAGAAACCAAGGAACCAGATTGCTAATGGCACCTTAAACCTGCGGAGATTTCTTTCAGTTACTTAAAAGCGTCAAAAACAATAAAAGACAGCTTGATTACATCTTAGAGCTGTTGTTACATAACCTTGAGAAGTTAACTGAAAAAAAGAACATTGTTTTATCCTACAGCTGCAGCACATTAGCTAGCACAGAATCAGTTTAGGGTGTCAAGGGAGTGAGATAAGAGAATGCAAACCACTGCCAAACTACTACCGTTAGAAGCTTGTACTTGCAAAATTAGAATGTAAGCGCTTTCAAGGCTACCACAGAACCTCTCCTCAAATGCTGTTGCCCACCGTCCATTATCAATACACTCATTTTAGATCTGTAGGTGGCACTAAAGCACCACCGTTTGAGCTCAAATGAAAAAATGAAGCCCTTCTTATAAGACAGGATACGTGCATACAGTTACACCATTCTAAATCAGGGTGAAGGGAAGTTTTGACTCCTGAGGAGCCAAATACTGCTTGCAATGGCATTAGCAAAAACAGTGTCAATCATTGTCAGATGGGCGGAAGGGTGCATCAGGATCAGAAAAGAGGTGCCTCTGACTCCTAACCAGCCGGAGTCTTCAGAGTTACGTGAAGAGAGATGTACTTGGATAATTTGTGATGCGATATGAGTTATTGGTAACATTTCTACAGAAAGCCACATTCAACAAAAAAACACACTTTCCCTTTTTAGGGATAGTGATTCGACCAAGACCACACTACCGAATCAAGTGGAGAACTAGGGACTTGAACTAATGATCTCCTGATTGCTAAGTGGCCATTTCCAGCTCATCTCCCGAGATTTGGGTTTTAATGATCTATAGGCCCTGTCCCAGTCAATAATCATATTTTAAGAAGTTTCATTGCATGCCTTAAAGGAATAGATATCACATATCTATACTCTGATAAGGTAAGTGGCCTGACCCTGTCACAAAGGGATGGGGACCCCTGTTAGCTTAGGGTGAGAGACCTACTAGGATGGAAGGCAGACCTGCCCTGTTTCTATGTGCATGCATGATTGAGAATGGTGCCACTCTCAATCAATCAATGCATACCTCAATTTCCAAATGGTGCCCAGTTTCAGAGGTCTGCAAATGCCTGTAGGCCCAGCAATGGACCAAGGAACCAACAGCCCACCAGAACCTCTCAAGGGGTGTCCAGTGTCAACACCCCAAAACGGTAGCACTACACCATGAAACCACTGCACGCACAACACTAAAAGAAAGACTATTCCAACTGTAAGCGCGAGGCGGTAGGCTGCCATCCTGGTCATACTACAATCACACTCACTGACAGCCAAGCAGCCGAGCAGCATTGTAATATAGCCTGTCCTATGCTTGATATAGAGCAACTGCTTACCGATACTGGAGTCATGGATTGGCTCTATAACATAGACTATCCTGCCAAGGACTTGGACTCTCAAACCAACTGGAAAGTTGATCATGGAGGGCCACCACCGGCAATTCTTGGTGATTACACCTGACTGAAAATTACAAAGTTTATACCCCCTTATATGTGTTCTGATTAATTTAATACCTCCTGGGTGGGAAAGGCAGGGAAAGATTGGCCTGGGGAATCAGAAGGAGAGTCAATTGTGGTACGAGGCGGGGAGTGGGGTGTAATGGACAATAGGAAACAGGAATGTGTGAGCTATTTGGGTGAGGTCAAAGAAGGGGGAGTTGGCAGACCAACCAGAAGCAGGAAGGATGGTGGAAAGGAGTGTGGAGGTAGTTTACAGGGAAGGTGAGGTAAAGTGGTATAGTGTTGTGAGTTCGCATTTAAGGTGTGTAAGTGAAAGTGATAGTAGGAGAGTATATCCTGAGTGAAGGGTGTCTAAGGGGATGAAAGAAGATTGACTGAATAGATGGCGGGGTGAAGTAGTAGTGGTGTGAAGTTGGGGGGAGTGGTAAAGCATAGGTGGGATTAGTAGAGGTGTGGAAGGAATGTAGTAGTGTCATATTCTGCTGTATCTTGTGGTATCTTGCGGAAACAAGTGGCATCAGGCATACCTGAAACATGTATGCTTTACGTAGTAAATCAACTGCACTGGTTTCACATTCTCCTCATTCTTTGAACAACAGCAACTCCATTCAGACAACCCAACTCTCTGCATCTGTACCAGTGGCACCATCAATGCCCATGTCCACCTCTTCAATCCCTCCCCCCAGATCTATTGGGACTGGGAAGACATTCCAAGGAAAAATCCCATTTTCTTTTTCATAATATGGGTGATACCTCTATCCTTGAAGTAGCCAAATCCTTTGACTCCTCAAGTACACATTTATAACCAGAGTCTGGCTGCAGTGACATAGAATTTGGTTGTTGAAAGTGATGTCAACATCTTAAATCCTCACTCTTCTGACGGGCCCCTGAATACAAACAATGTTGAGAGGCAGATGAATATGTCATCCAGAGCTTCTGCCCCTCTCCCAGCCAAATATTGCACAGTTGAGAAACAATGCTCACTAAGGCAACCGTACCACCCTTATCCCAGGCAGGTACAGCAGGAGATGGACACAATCTAAAGCTGAAGATAGCACGAGTAAAGCAAACCAACATTATGACAATACATGTGCATGCACCAGACACTAAATAAATATGCATTCAATATGAAGAACACAAACACTAGGTAACACGTGCATTTATAGATGAAAAATATGAACATAGAACCCACAGGAATACTAACATAAGGAATATAGTTCACTAACATAGAAACACAAATGTAATGGGCAGCCATATTTTCCAAAATGGATGCCGCAACACGCTTCTAAATAAACAAAAGGCGTCAAGGCTTAACGAGAGCTCAAAATGCTGAAATAACAAAATACACATGTGTGCAGAGCTCAGACAGGGGCTAACAACCACAAACAAGGTTACTGCAATTTGAGGGAGGGTCAGAATGTGGCAGTGAAAGCACGAG